>NW_026647280.1:0-54260 GCF_950295315.1 Erinaceus europaeus | reverse complement strand
TTGTATAACACATAGTGTATAATATTATAATATTTATAAAAATAAAATACTAGCAATACATACACACACACACATATATATGTATTACACAAGGAAGAAATTCATAATATATAGTTTAATCTAAATCTCATAATTCTAGAAACAAAACAAATGGGTGGCTGTAGATAGCATAATGGTTATGCAAATAGACTCGTGCCTGAAGCTCAGAAGTCCCAGGTTCAGTCCCCTGCACCACCATAAGCCAGAGCTGATCAGTGCTCTGGTAAAAAAGAAAATAAACAAATAAAACAGACTACATAAAAGAAATGGAGCCCCAGCTACTGTTGTCACCAATTACCTAGTTTCTTCTCCATTAGAAGACCAGAGGTGTGACCTGGGGAGGTAGCATTAATTGTTATGAAAAAAGTCTTTCATGCCTGAGGTTCTGACATCCCAGCTTCAATCCTCAGTAACATCATAACCCAGAGCTGAGCAGAATTCTGGTGGGAAAAGAAAATATAAGAAAAAAGGAAAGGAAAGGAAAGGAGAGGAGAGGAGAGGAGAGGAGAGGAGAGGAGAGGAGGGGAAGGGAGGAGGGAGGGAGGGGAGGGAAGGGGAGGCGGTATGTCTCATAGGTTCAGGGATATACAGACCACACCCTCTTGAAGATGTGTATGTATTTCAGGCTTCTACCTTGGAGGTATCTTGTTCCAGATTAGAGAAAGTAGGTAGAAAATTTTATCCTTGGTCCCTGGGGAAACACTCCATTTCCCTCAGAGCTACAGAAGGGAAGGTTGGTGGAGGCTTCCACAAAACCCGTCAGGAAGTGGGTGGGATGAGAGTGTTGTATTTTTCTGTTTCTGGTCTCTTTTCAGGTTACCACCATGGGGCATACTTCCCTTATGGCCTCAGCTGTGTTGCTCTCCCTGTGTGTCACCACAGCTGTAACTGAATGTGAATGTCCCCCCAAACACCTCCAAACAATTTACTGCAAGTCAGACATTGGTATGTCTGGGTGGAACACCACCATGAGTTTCATTCAGGTTTACTGAAGGGATCCCCCCCTCCCAAAAGGTGACCAGACAGGGAAACTTACTGTTTCTACAAAGTGCCACTTAGAAGCCTGAATACAGGTGAATGAGGATGAACTTGAACATGAGGAGGGGAGCTGTTACCTAAAAAATTTTCTTCTTTCTTGCAGTATTTGTTGGTAAATACCAGAGCGTCACCAGAGTTTCTGTAGATGATTTGTATCATAAGTTCATCATCTCTAAGGTAAATCCGTCAACTCTCCCTCCAGGTTGTCCCCCCCGCCCCAACCCTGCCATGACTGAGGATGTGAAGAGTTCTAAGGGGTGCAGTGGGTTCTGGTGATAGAACAAGCCAGCCAAGAAGAACTCCTCCACCTCATTTCACTCTTCTGCTTTGCTCCCATAGATATTCAAAGGCAGGCTACCCTTTGAAGTTTTTGAATATAGGTCAGAATATACCTGTGACATCATCCTTTCAAAAATAGCTTATGATGAAGACTATCTTGTATGGGGTGAGTGAACCTAACTAAAACTCTGTGTCTACTTATTCCCCTTCATGAAATCCTTAAAGAGAGACATTGATGAAGTTGGTGACCAATTTCTTCCACCCCAGACTTTTTCCTTGTGCAGTTCCTCACAGACTATTTTGTCCTCTGACCTGGTTGTCCTAACTGGATCTCTACCTGCCTTGGGGTGTCATGAGATGCTGACTGAAATTTTTTAAACAAAATGTATTCTGGTCAGTGTATATTTGGATATACTACACTGATTATTTATTTATTTTGCCACTAGGATCACCATTGAGGATCAGATGATCCTCCTGTAATTGGCCTTTTTTTTTTTTTAATAGAGGGTGAAAGAGAAATAGAAAGGGAGAGGGAGAGAGAGAGGGAGAGAGAGAGACCTGAAGTACTGATTCTCTGCTTATGAAGTCCCCCCCACACACAAGGATCACCACCTAGAAATTTTATTATTAATATATTTATTTATAAAATGTAAATACTGACAAAAACCAAAGGATAAGAGGGATACAGTTCTCACCACCAGAGTTCCGTATCCCATCCCATCCCCTGATAGCTTTCCTACTCTTTAACCCCCTGGGAATATGGACCCAGGGTCAGTATGGGGTGCAGAAGGTGGAAGGTCTGGATTATGTAATTGCTTCTCCAGTTGCTTCTCCACAGAACATGGGCACTGAAAGGTCAATCCATATTCCCAGCCTGTCTCTCTCTTTCCCTAGTGGGACAGGGCTCTGAGGAAGCAGAGCTCCAGGACACATTGGTGGGGTCATCTGTCCAGAGAAGTTTGGTTTGCATCATGGTAGCATCTGGAACCTGGTGGCTGAAAAAGAGTTAAGATATAAAGCCGAACAAATTGTTGACTAATCATGAACCTAAAGGCTGGAATATTGCAGATGAAGATTTGGGGTCTCTGTTTTGTAGAAAGCTAATAGGTCTATCTTAGTTATATTCCAAAGGGCTTGTGGCTATACTAGTTTTTTCCTGAGCCCGACATCTGATATGCAGGTGGACCCAGGTTATTGTCTGGGGAGATGGTGTCATGGCTGGAAAAAGGGCTAGAAAGCTGGATCAGAGAAGAGAGTAGCTCCCAAATATGAGAAAGGTGTATAAATATTGTTGACTGTAAACCCAATCGATCTGATCTGGGGCCCATATTCAGCTTAGGAGCCTGTGTGACCTCTACATCCCAGTAGGTCCAAACTTGCATTGCATTTATCTTTAATTAGGTACCAGGGAGTGAACGCAGGGCTTGTGTGTGTGTGTGTGTGTGTGTGTGTGTGTGTGTGTGTGTGTGTGTGTGTGTGTGTGTGTGTGTGATACCACTGAGTAGCCTCTGCAATTCAATTCTCTGTTGTTTAGTAGAAAGAATAAGGTAAGAGAAACCCCACAGTACCACACCACTATCCATGGAACTACCCCAGTGCTATTCATGTAGCACTGGAGATCAAACCCAGGGTCTCAGACATAGTAGGGAGTGCCCTCTACAGGGTGAGCTATCCCCAGACTAAGTAATATCTGTTCCTTTCAGGATCTCAGATGACAAACAAAGATCTCTACGTAACAGCATGTGACCTAATGCACTGGGAAGATGTCAACAATTACCAGAAACTAGGCCTTAATAGTTACTATCAGTTAGGATGTAACTGCACTGTAAGTTGTCTTTTCAACAGCTTCTGTAGTGCAGGGTCTGCTTTTTTTTTTTTTTTTTTTTTCCCTTCCTTTCTTTCTATTGTATGCTTCTGGTCTTTGCCTCTTGCTCCCTCAATCTGAAATGCCCCTTCCTCTATGCTTTTTGGAGGGACTTCCTATTCTTTGGTACTTGCTGCATATTTTCTAACAGGATAGAGCTGGGGCCTAATGAGAGAAAAGTGCTGAACTTGGCTGGGATTTCTCTATTTTCCAGATAGACACAAATGAGAATGCTGCCATAAAGAAGTCAGCCTCATCATGCCCATGGCATTCCTCTAACTCTGCCTCTATAGAGTTTGCCAGATTGTACAACACCAGTGCCTGTCTGCCTGTGTCAAAACATACAACATCTTGCAAATGGAGAATTATCAAACAGTCCACCTGATTTAGACTGTGTGTTTCTCTCATGTTGTTCTATTTAAAGCTTTTCCATATATCTACTCAAAGACTGTGGGACTCTTGAACCACTCCAGGCATTTTAATCATCATCTTTTCAGAGTGTTCTTCAGGAATTGATGAGTATCAAATATGAAAGATATGTTTAATTAAATTGCATAACTATATATGCTAAAAGATATGCACATGTTGCGTGTAGTTTCTCTATTAAATAGCAATAAACTCCAAATAAATGACCAAGTCTTCATCTAGCTCTTTAGTCTAGCTTCTACTCATCTATGGACTTTCCTTCATTGAAGAATTCTATAACCTTGTTCCTTGTCACCCTGAAACACACTTTCTCTCAGTCTCTCTTATCTTCAAAGGCCTAAGACATAGGGCCTGAAGAAGAGGCTGGATCCAGAGGTTTCTGAGATCTGACTAAGCAGTGTAAGCTCTGGAATATACAAATGCCCCTGAGTTGGAACCCAGGGAGCAAACTGGATATGTGGAAATTGGGATTATGGGTGGACCCTGTATTTCCCTGGAGAATACATGCAAGCCTCGGTGTGGGCAGAGGGAGGGAAGTTGTGGGCCAGGGCTAGCGTGCCCTCCTTGGGTCTGTGATTTTCCTCCTCATGCTTGATCTTGGCATTGGGATTAGAAGAGGATAGATTTTTCTATGCAGTAGTCAGTGAGTAAGGATGTTGTTAATTAATAGGACATATAACTCAGAAGAAAGCAAACAAAGTCTCCATTCCATAACATATTCAAAGTTGAGACTGGGCTTCTCTCTCCCCAAAGGGCTGGAACTGAGCTGAGGTGAGTTCCTTGGGGGGTTGGGTGGAGTTATTGCATAATTGCTATTACCACCCTGAATATCATCTCTGAATTTGCATCACATGAGGGAAGACTTGCATCAGAACTAGCACAGAGTCTGTTGAGACTTCAGTGAGTGACTCAGTGGGGACCACAGAGAGCTTGTCCTTGTGTAACCTTCAGAGAGCTCAGGCCTGTCACAAGCTGGTGAAAGCTGTCATTGTCCTGCTCAGTCCCTTCTCTGTTCCCTACTGTGAAACATAGTGCTGGTCTCCCTCCATCCCCCAGCATCCTAATAATACATTATAACAGTAATTAGTGTCATTTTTGAGAGATGTAAATATGAAGCTTTACTATTGACATGATTGTAATTTTTATCATTTTAATTGGTAATTTGACTACTACTTGAAATGTGCAGATGTTCTTGAAAAGTCAGGTAAGGCCACCTACACAGCACATGAATTTGATGAGTTGTAGCCTTAGCTATATGACAGTTCTAGTGGCCACTATTATTTTTCTCTTGTGAAGTCCATTGTGGATTTCTGATACATAGAAAATTAAGAAGATAAATTTGTGTTTAATTAAAAAAATGACTAGTGATTTAATATTGATTTATAAAGTTGTAAAATAACAAGGGTATAATTTCACACCTTTCCCACCACCTGAGTTCTGTGTCCCCATGCCCTCCATTGGAAACTGCATTAATTCTCTCAAGATCACAGATATGGGTTATTATTTCTATAACTATCTACATGTATATATATTTGCCCATTCTTTATTCTATGATCCTGCCTTCTATTCCTTTCTAAGTTACACTAACTATATCCAGTGTCCTTTCTTTTTTATCTTTTCCTTTTCTTTCTCTGGGTCCTGATGGAATTGGAGTTCAAAGTACTCTGGTCATCTTCCTCTTAACATTTACTGCTTTGGGAGTATGGAACAAAATTCTTTATTGGGTGTAGAAGGTGGAAGTTCTAGCTTCTGTAATTGCTTCTCGGCAGGAGATAGGAATTGGGAAGTCCATCCAAAACCCTATCCTGTTTCTATCTTTCCCTAGTGGGGTAGGGTTTGGGATAGGTGAGGTTCCAGGACATATTGGTGAGGTCATCTGCCCAGAGAGTTCAGGTTGTAATCATAGTAGCATCTGCAACTTGGTGACTGTGATTTAGTGAGTTTCTGGAGAGATCATGGTTGTATTTTGTTGAGTTTTCAGATGATTTTTCATTATTTTTTTCTAGTTTATCTAGTTTATGTGAAAAGGCTTTTACTCCATAACCACACTCCAGAAGTCCCTGAACATGGCTTCTTAAGTCTTGGAGGGTCCCTCTCTCACACCTTTTCAATCCCCTGATTTGCTTGCCTACATTCAGTTGTGGCTACATGAGTTACTTAAGGGGTCACAGTTGTAAAATTTAATGGTTATTTTTGCTTTAACTCAGTTTCTGGGGTGAAGCAAGGTAGTTTGAAGTTCTTTGCTTTACTGTTTGGAAGTTGGCTGAGAGCTGTTTTCTAGCTGGTCCTGAGGGCTTCAATAATATGTCGATTTTTGTACTTAATAGTGATTAAGAGAGGAAACAGATAAGAAATGAAGATAAGATCAAAGAGGAGGACATAAACAATAGTTAGAATTTTGACTTAATCACTCTAGTGATTAATAGAGTTAACAGGAGTAAAAGAGATAACAGGAGTAATAGAGATAACAGAGATAGGGGAAAAACAGAATGAGAAAGGGATATGATTTGGTCACACAACAGGTATGTGACTTATTAGGGCTGGACCCTGAATTCTTTCCCCTATTGTGCAGTGGCTATATCTAGATTCTACCTTGCATGAGACTGGCAGCCAATGGTCTCAGAGAGGTGGGGTTCAATGAGGAATCAGAATGCTATTTTTGTTTTTGCAACAACTGTCAAGGTACTCAGCTGCTCCACTCCAGGTTAGGAGCCAGTTGTCACCAAGCATGGCCCCATGAGTTCCAAGGATCATTACCCCTTTACTGCCCGTTGGCCACACATGTCTGTACTCACCTGTGACATAAACACAGAAAACAAGAAACTGTAAAAAACTATTATTATATGGTAGCAGCCATAAGTTTAATTTAGTTTTTCTGAAGAAATCCTGGTTGTATTTTATTGAGTCTTCAGGTGAATTTTTGTTATCATTCCTAGTTTTACAGGAGAATGGTCCAGTGGTCTTGCCTGCCTGCCTGCCTCAAATTCGTGTAATTTTAAGCTTCTCATAACGTAGCACTTGGCTATAGGAATCAGAAAACCAGTTCATGGGCTGGAAGGTGGCCCAACTGTAGAGTGTATGCTTTGCATGTGTGGGGCTCTGTGTTTGAGTCCACATAAACACAACAAAGACAAAAACAAAATAGAACATTATAATGTGGTATTATGTTGCTCTGATCTGTTTCTCACATACAATGAAAATGACTGTACAATGATTTTTACAATTTGATTTTAAAAAAGAACTGCAGCACTCAGATGATAAGAGAGTGCCTTGTACTTTATATATCTTAATTCGTTTGGGAGAATGTGACATAGTCTGAGAGAGGTTAAGTATCCTTCCCTGAGGTGTCACACCTTTGATTTTTATCTTAGGGTGTTCTGAAGTTGATGTCATACACAGTAATGCTGTCTCTCACACTGACGATAGGACAGATTTTTTTGGTGTCTCTAGTATGTGTTCCTTTGTTCTGTCAGCAGTCTACCAATATTTTGGTGATGACGATGTCATCCAAAAGATGATAATATATTCTCTGGGACAAAATGAGTGGAACTGGAGGTGATTATGCTTATCAAAGTAAGTAAGTGAGATAAAGTATTTGATGGTTTTACTAATATATTGATTAGAGAGGGAACACATTACCTTGCAAAACAAGCAATATTAAATCACTAATAAAACTTAAAAAAAGAAATTATACCCCTATAATATTTTTTAAATTTTTATTTATTGGATAAAGGCAGCCAGAAATTGAGAGGAAGGGGGAGACAGAGAGAGGGAAAGAGACAGAGAGACACCTGCAGCACTGCTTCACCACTCACAAAGCTTCTGCCTTGGAGGTGGGGACCGGGGGCTTGAACCCTGGTTCTTGTGCATTGTAACATGTGTGCTCAACCAGGTGTGCCACCACCCAGCCTCCTATACCCCTATAATCTTATAATTTTGTGAACTATTATAATATCACTAATAAAAAATAAATTCAAAAAGAAGGTAGTTCAAGACTTAAAAACCTGAACATGGTGGTATGAGATTTCCATCCAGAAATGGTGCCATTCAACTGTGGAAGGAGAAAGGAATGGTTGGAAGACTAGAGAATGAGGAGTTGGGCAAAGAGCCAGAGACACCAGTGAACAAGGTTCCTTTTTTTTTTTTTTTAAACATTTTGTTGGGAAAATAATGTTTATAAGGCAGTTGTTGATAACTGTGAACAGGTTATTTTAATTTTCCCTCCATCAGTGGGAGAAGTTGGAGACTTAAATTCCCCTTGCTGTTGATTTGTTTCTCATCAAATTCTAATTTCTGTTTATTCAGTCAACACAATCCTTTCACATATACAGCTGAGTTCAAATAGATTACATTGCAAAACTCTAGTCAGAAATCTGATAGTGCTGACTAGGCAACAAAAGGTTTAGGCTAGTACACAAACTTCATTAATAAAGCAGCAACAGGGTCTGAGAGAATGACTCCCATTTTGCAGGAAGTTCTACAGTGGAAATAATGCCATCAAACAGCATTGCATACTTCAGAGAAACGTTTTGTAGAGAAAGCCAAACCATCCAACAAGCTTCATTATTTTAAAAAATATTTTTATCTGTTTATTTTAGTGAGGGAGAGGGAAAGAGATTGAGAGAGAGAACACTGTTCAACTCTGCTTTATGGTGGTGCAAAGGATTGAATTTGAGAGCTCAGAGCCTCAGGATTGAACGTCTTTTTGCATAAGCATCTCTGATCAGTTCATAGCAATCAGCACTGAGGAGAGACCATTCACCAATAAAAAGACTATGGCCAAGCTTTGCACAGTGGCAGTGACCATAGGCATTGAGGTTTGTGCAAGACAAGATTATTGTTAAGTGAAAACTTTTCCCAATGCCCTCCTATGATGACTTGAAATGTAGTCAACATTGGCAAATTTGATAGTCTCTACAGAGATTGTATAGAAAAGAGATTATGAAGAACAGAAAGGGAAATTCAGAGCAGGAGTTGACTGAATTTGGAGTAGGGCACCAAAGAAAAAACCCTGGGTGGAGGGTGAGGGTGAATGTTCAGCTTCATGGGGTGTGGGGGGGCAGGGGTGGGGAGTATGAAAACAGTCTTTTTTGGTGGTGGGAATGGTGTTTATGTACACTCCTATCAATTTGCAGTCATAAAAAAAAAAGACAAGAGATTATGGCCTTCTCAGGGTTCAGATAATCATTAGCATTAAAAAAATCTTTCTTCCACTTTCAATATCATTATATTGAATTAATGTTGATTTATTGGACTGTTGTTATTACAGGGGTATAGTTCCACATTAACCCAAGGTAGGTGTCAGTATACCTTACATTCCACTAAAACCTCATCCTTTTCCAAATGGTTAAATGGTTAGCTTTTCTTTTTGCTTTTTTGCAATAGAGTGGTTTTTACTTAAAGTACGTATGTTGTAATTTTGGGTATAAAGGTACTGTAAATTTATTTTTATTTTTTTAAATTTATTTTTTATTTAAGAAATGATAAATTAACAAAACCATAGGGTAGGAGGGGTACAACTCCACACAATTCCCACCAGCCAATCTCCATATCCCACCCCCTCCCCTGATAGCTTTCCCATTCTCTATCCCTCTGGGAGCATGGACCCAGGGTCGTTGTGGGTTGCAGAAGGTGGAAGGTCTGGCTTCTGTATTTGCTTCCCCGCTGAACGTGGGCGTTGACTGGTCGGTCCATACTCCCAGTCTGCCTCTCTCTTTCCCTAGTAGGGTGTGTCTCTGGGGAAGCTGAGCTCCAGGACACATTGGTGGGGTCTTCAGTCCAGGGAAGCCTGGCCAGCATCCTGATGGCATCTGGAACCTGGTGGCTGAAAAGAGAGTTAACATACAAAGCCAAACAAATTGTTGAGCAAAAAGCTACTGTAAATTTAATGGATTACGGTATAGTGTAAACATAACTTTTTTGGGAGGCCAAGCAGAGGTACGTCTGGTTAAGCACATATAGTACTAAGGGCCCACTCAAGGATCTGGGTTCAAGCCTCTGGCTCCCCACCTGCAGGAAGAATACTTCACAAGTGGTGAAGTAGGCCTCAAAGTGTCTGTCTTTCTCTCTTTCTCTATCTCCCCCTCCTCTCTGTCTTATCTAAAACAGACAAACAAACAAAAACTAAGGCCTCTAGGAGCAGTGGCTTCATAGTACTTGCACTGAACCTCAGTGAGGTTAACTTTGGAGACAAAATAAATAAATAAACAAACATAACATTTTTGTTCTTGCTAAAGCTTCACTGCTCCAGGAAGACTTTTTTTTTTAATACTTAAAAACAAACTTTATTTAATTTGATAGAACAGAGAAAAATTGAGAAGGAAGAAAGGGAGAGAGAGAGAGAGAGAGAGAGAGAGAGAGAGGGAGAGAGAGAGACACCTACAGCACTACTTCACTGCTTATGAAGCTTTCCTTCTGCAGGTGGGGACCACAGGCTTGAGCCTGAGTCCTTGTGCATGGAAACATACTTCCTTAACCTGGTATGCCAGTGCCCAGTCCCTCCAGGATGACTTTTCAGATAGAGAGACAGAAAGAATGAGGGGAAGACAACACAGCACTGAAGCTTTCTCCAATGCAGTGAGGAACAAATAGGCTTAAACCTGGGTTGTACCCATGCCAAAGCAAACAAAGTGAGCTTGTTTGCTGGCCCTAAACCTCACTTTATTGTATTTATTTACTTATTCCTATTTTGGTTGTTGCTGAGGCTTGACCACTCCAGGCTAACTTTTTCAGATAGAGAGATAATAGGTGGCTTGGGATGTGGCACAGTAGATAAAACATTGGATGCTCAAACCTGAGGTCCTGAGTTTGATCTTTGGTATCTCATATGTCAGAATACTCCTCTGAGAGTATTCTGGTGTTCTCTCTCTCTCTCTCTTTCTCTCTCTCATAAAGAAGATAGAGATAGATAGTACCACAGCATCAAAGCTTCCTCAAATAAGGTAGAGGCTAGGCCCAAATCCAGGTCATGTGCTTGACAAAGCAGGCACAGTATCCAGGTAAGCTATTTTGATGACCATGCTCACAACTTTCAGATGCACTGGGAAATCAAGACATTTGTCTGGCTTGCTATGCTTGTGTGGCATTCCCTTTACAAAGGTGATCTGTGATAGAACCTACAGAATCTCCAAGGTGTTTCTCTATCTCACCCAAGGCCACCCCCTAGTCCTATAGGAATCCTTTTAGCTGCTTCCTGCTGTGGGCCTGTGACACAGAATTCACTTCAAGAACTCTGCCCTTAGTTCTGTCCCCAGGATACTGTTCAGGCAGAACAGGCAGTCCTTGTGGGCTCTTTACCTGTCTCAGGATGTTCTGAGGCTCTGGCATGGACCTCTCTGAGTCATGGTCTGTCCTTTGAAGGAACAACATGGACACATTTTGCTGGCTCTAATATTTAACCATGTGTTCCCTCAAAGTTACCTGTGTACTAGTGAGCTAAACTGTAATCTACACTATTTGAGCAGGACCAGTGTTTTCTGGCAGATTAAAGTATAATGAAATGGTAGTGCGAGTAGTCCCCAAGGGGTCCCTATAACTCAGGGACTATGATTTATTTTATCTCCACATTCTCTGCTACATTTTCTTGTACATACTTTCTCTTCACTTACCTACATTCTCTTACTGGTTCTCCCTAGTGTTCCTCACTGTCTCAAACTCCTTTACTATCTTCTCATCTCTCTCTTCCTGCTTTCCTATTCTAGTGCTGTTCTCTGTGCCATCCCTTTCTTTTCTTTCTTCCTGTTTCCTCATCCACTCTCAGCTTATCTCTGCCTCTCCACTCTGTGGCTTCATCACCATCACCATCACCATCGTCACCATCACCATCATCATCATCACCTCTCTCTCTCTCTCTCTGTCTCTATCCCCCTCTCCCTCTCCCTGGGTGTGCTTTTAAATTTATTAAAACAGAGCATTACTGCAGAATATCTGGTGTTGGGGATCTAACTCAGGGTTTAATGTTTTTAAGTATTTAAAAATTTTTTTTTTAAATCTTTATTTATTTGACAGAGACAGCCAGAAATTGAGAAGAAGAGGGAGACAGAGAGAGAGGGAGATAGAGAGACACCTGCAGCCCTGCTTCACCATTTGTGAAGCTTTCCTCCTGCTGGTGGGGACCGGGGGCTCGAAACCGGGTCCTTGTGCACTGTAACGTGTGCTCAACCAGATGAGCCACCACCTGACCCCTGTTTCTAAGTCTTAAACTCTGTTACATAGCCACCCTCTTGGCTACATTTTCCTTTTGTCCTCAAATACCTGATTCACTTCTTTTCTCTAATTTGGAGAGACCACAATATGAGGGATACTGACTCTGTTGTACTTATGCTCACTGAAGGTTCATTTATTTATTTATATTTTTAATTTTATTTATTTTTATTTATTTTTTAAAAAAGGAGACATTAACAAAACCGTAGATAGGAGGGGTACAACACCACACAATTCCCACCACCAGATCTCTATATCCCATCCCCTCCCCTGATAGCTTTCCCATTCTTTATCCCTCTGGGAATATGGACCCAAGGTCATTGTGGGATGCAGAAAGTGGAAGGTCTGGCTTCTGTAATTGCTTCCCCGCTAAACATGGGCTTTGATTTGTCGATCCATACTCCCAGTCTGCCTCTCTCTTTCCCTAGTAGGGTGGGTCTCTGGGGAAGCAGGGCTCCAGGACACATTGGTGGGGTCATCAGTCCAGAGAAGTCTGGTCGGCATCCTGCTGGCATCTGGAACCTGGTGGCTAAAAAGAGAGTTAACATACAAAGCCAAACAGATTGTTGAACAATTATGGACCTAAAGGCTGGAATAGTGCTGATGAAGAGTTGGGGAGTACTCACTGCAGACTATTGTGTACTTTTGCTTTCAGGTATATATTTTACCCTAGTTTATGGATACGTGTGAACATATGCTCTATCTCAGGGGACCTGGTTTATATCAAGGTTTTGGGACTTTTTAAGGAAGTGAACCACCTGGAATGGAATTAGAGAATACTATAAAAGGAATGGTCTCACACGAGTAATGAAGCTGAAGGGTTGTCATTCCACACCTGAAGTCTCAGGACACAGTCTAAAGTGAAGCATACTGAGGTGGCACTCGTTGCGTTGATTAGGTTGTGATCGGCGGATGCGATATTATTTGATATGAATTGAGAGAAGCATGCAGGAAAGTGCGCCCCACCCTAAGGTTCCAGGACTGGGGGGAAATACAGGCTCTAAAGTGGAAATGTGAGGTTCCTGCTGTCTTAGGGTTCAAGAAGACAATGGATAGTTATTGTTACCATCACATTATTTGTTAATTGGGTTAACTTTGAAAAGTCCATTTCTTCGGATTTGCTGTATAATACCCAACATCTTGTATATAGCTGTGCCACTGGTTGCTTCTGTTCTCCCTGGTCTAGGCTTTTGAGAGAGTCAACATATCAAAGACTCAGCCTATGTATTAAAAAGACTCAGTCTGTGCTTTAGAAAGTTCGAGACATACAATTTCTCCCCCTCTCATATTAATTAAATAGTGATTTATATGACTACAGTTTAATAGGAGTGTACCATTCCCACCACCAAAAGACTGTGTCCCAACTCACCCACCCACTTCTGCCCCCCTGCTGCACCAGGAAGTCGAATGTCTACCCTCCCCCTCACCACAGGGTTTTTACTTTGGTGCCCTAGTCTAGATTTAGTTAAATCCTGCTTTTAGTTTCCCTTTCTGATCTAGTGATTTATATGACTACACTGTACTAGGAGTGTACATAAACACCATTCCCACCACCAAAAGACAGTGACCCATCCCTCCCACCCACTCCCACCCCCCACTGGCCCAGGAAGCTGCATGTCTACCCCTCACCACAGGGTTTTTACTTTGGTGCCATACTTACAATTTGGTCAGGTCCTACTTTTAGTTTCCCTTTCAGATCTTCTTACTCAACTTCTGTTGATGAGTGGGATCATCCCATACTCATCTTTATCTTTCTGACTTAGCTCACTTAACATAATTCCTTCTAGCTCCATCCAAGATGGGTCAGAGAAGGTGGGTTCATTGTTCTTAATAGCTGTGTAGTATTCCATTGTGTATATATACCACAACTTTCTCAGCCACTTATCTGTTGTTGGGTACCTGGGTTGCTTCCAGGTATTAGCTATTATAAATTGTGCTGCTATGAACATAGGTATACACATATCTTTTTGGTTGGGCATTATGGAATCCTTGGGGTATAACCCCAGGAGAGGAATTACTGGGTCATATGGAAGGCCCATGTCTAGCCTTGTGAGAGGTCTCCAGACTGCTCTCCACAGTGACTGGACAAATTTACATTCCCACCAGCAGTGCAGAAGGGTTCCTCTGTCCACACAGCTTATCTAGCATTTGTTGCTGCTGTCCTTTTTGATGTATGCCATTCTCACAGGAGTGATGTGGTATCTCAGTGCTGTCTTAATTTGCATTTCTCTGACAATCAGTGACCTGGAGCAATTTTTCATATGCTTGTTAGCCTTTTGGATCTCCTCTGAAGTGAATGGTTTGTTCATATCCTCTGCCCATTTTTGAATGGGGTCATTTGCTTTTTTGGTGCTAAGTTTGCTGAGCTGTTTGTATATTTTGGTGATTAGTCTCTTGTCTGATGTATGGCATGTGAAGATCTTCTCTCATTCTGTGAGGGGTCCCTTTGTTTGTGTGATAGTTTCTTTGGCTGTGCAGAAGCTTTTCAATTTGATGTAGTCCCATTTGTTTGTTTCTGCTTTAGTCTTCCTTGCAATTGGGTTTGTTTCATCAAAGATGTCCTTGAGATTTAAGTGGGAAAGTGTTCCACCAATGTTTTCCTCTAAGTATTTGATAGTTCCTGGTGTAACCTCCAGGTCCTTGATCCATTTGGAGTTGATTTTTGTTTCTGGTGAGATGAGGTGGTTCAGTTTCATTCTTCTGCATGTTTCAACCCAGTTTTCACAGCACCATTTATTGAAGAGAGCCTCCTTCCTCCATTTAATAGTTTGGCCCCCTTATCAAAGAGTAGATGTTCATAAGTGTGGGGGTTTAGTAATGGGCTTTCAATTTTGTTCCACTGGTCTGTGTGCCTATTTTTGTTCCAGTACCAGGCTGTTTTGATGATGATGGCCTTATAATATAGTTTGAGATCTGGGAGTGTGATGCCTTCATTTCTGTTTCTTTTCCTCAAGATGGTTTTGGCAATTCTAGGTGTTTTCTGGTTCCAGATAAATGATTGTAGTGTTTGTTCTATTCTCTTAAAGAAGCTTGGTGGAACTTTGATGGGTATCACATTAAATTTGTATATGACTCTGGGGAGAATATTCATTTTGATGATATTTATTCTTCCAATTCATGAGCATGGGATGTCTTTCCATTTCTTGGTATCATTTTCTATTTCCTTGAATAGTGACTCATAGTTTTCATTATACAGGTCTTTCCATCCTTTGGTCAGGTTTACTCCTAAGTATTTAATTGATTTTGCTGCAACAGTGAATGGGAGTGATTTCTGGATGTCTTCTTCTTCAGATTTAGTGTTTGCATAAAGAAATGCCACTGATTTTTGTACATTGATTTTGTAGCCTGATACCTTGCTATATTGCCTAATAACTTCCAGTAGTTTTCTGCTGTATTCTTTACGTTTTTCTATGTATACTATCATATCATCTGCAAATAGTGAGAGCTTGACTTCTTCCTTTCCAATCTGTATTCCTTTGATTCCTTTCTCTTGCCTGATTGCTATGGCAAGAACTTCCAATACTATGTTGAAGAGTAACGGTGACAGTGGACAGCCCTGTCTAGTCCCCGATCTGAGGGGGGAATGCTTTCAGCTTCTGTCCATTGAGTATGATGTTGGCTGTAGGTTTGCTATATATAGACTCCACTATCTTGAGGAATTTCCCATCTATTCTCATTTTTTGTAGAGTTTTGAGCATGAATGGGTGTTGGAGATGTTAATAACTTTTATGTATTCTTGGCTGATTTATCTTCTAATCATTATGCAATGGCCTTGTTTATCTTTTATTACTTTATTTAATTTAAAATCTATTGTGTCAGAGATGAGAATGGCTGTTACAGCTTTTTTTTTGTGGTCCATTAGTCTCTATGATAGTTTTCCTTCCTTTCACTTTAAGTCTGTGTTTATTTTGTTGTGTCAGATGGGATTCTTCCAAGCAGCATATGTTTGGGTTATGTTTTCTGATCCATCCTCCCACTCTGTGCCTTTTGATGGGTGAGTTTAAGCCATTGAAATTTATTGATATTATGGATTTAATGTATTGCAGTGCCATTATTCAACACATTTTTATTTTCTCTGATATATGGCAAGTATTATAGTGATGTTCTTGTTTATAAAAGCTCTTTTAGAACCTGTTTCAGGGCAGGTTTTGTGATGGTTGCCTCCTTTAACTGTTGTCTGTCTAAGAAGGTTTTGATCCCTCCATCTAGTTTGAATGAAAGTCTAGCAGGATGTATTATCCTTGGATGAAACCCTTTTTTTATGCAGGGCTCGATAGATATCTTGCCATTCTCTTCTGGCTTTTAGAGTTTGAGTGGAGAAGTCTGCTGGTAGTCTTATGGGTTTTCCCCTGTACGTGACTTTTTGTTTTTCTCTTGCAGCCTTTAGGATCCTTTCTTTATCCTTACTTCTTCTCATTGTAACTATGATGTGTCTTGGTGTCTTCAGGTCTGGGTTGATTCTGTTTGGGACTCTCTGGGCATCTTGAATCTTAATGTCCTTTCTGTTATTCAGGTCTGGGAAGTTTTCTTCTATAATTTCCTCTAGAATGTTTATTTCCCTTTCCTCTCTTTCTTCCTCTGGCAGGCCAATTATATGAATGTTACTTCTTTTGAGATCATCCCATATGTCTCTGTTGTTGTTTTCAGTGTCTCTCAATCTCTTTTTGAGCTCTTTTACCTCTTTCTTAGTTTTTCTAACTCATCCTCTGCCTGGCTAATTCTGTTTTCTGCTTGTTAGTCTACTTTTCCTTCCCTCAACTTATTTCTTCAGTTCAGCTATTTTAGCTTTCAGTTCTCTAAATACCTTGAGGTAGCCAGTATTTCCCTTGAGGGTCTCATCTGTTTTTTTTTCCCTAATTCTACTAGCCATTTCCTCCATAGTTGTCTTCATTTCTGTTATTATTAAGTTTACTATTTCTTGCACACTTTTTTAAATCTATGGTTAATTCTGACTGATTTGTTGTTTCTTCTGGGCTCCTGTCTTCATTCATTGTAGTAGAAGTTTTATTTGCTCTTGGGTTAATCATTTTTTTTTAATTTATGTTTTTTTTTTATTTTTATGTTCTGTTGTTCTTCAGTTGTGTTTTGAGTACAAACCATGCTATATTAAATACCTTAATGACAAATGCAGTCACCAACCTCGGAAATTATAATAGTAACTGATGCAAGGATTGAAGCAGTTTAACCAATACTAGTTAGCCAAACAGTGCCTCCAGTCCAAGAAAAAATAGCAGCCAAATGCAAATGAAAAAGAAAGAGACAGGATAAAAGGGATATCAATAATAGATAATTATGCAAATCTACTGTCCACTGTAAATTCTAGGGGGAGCAAGAGGAGAAAGGGTGTAGAGAAGAGACACACACAAAGAGAGTCCACTCTGAGTCAGATTTCTTCCCCAAAATAATTCACAAATGAGTATCAGTGAATTCATAAAGCAGAAGGAGGAAGGAAGCAAAGAAGACAAGAATGAGAAAAAAAAGAAAAGGAAAAGAGAAAAAAAGAGCAGTGAAAGGAAAGAGTTTTTTTTTTTTTTAATTAGCTAGGAGGAGAGAGAAGGGGTGAGTGGATAGAGGAGGTAGGTAAAGTGAAACAAGTTCATCTCACAATGGATAGGACACCCAGTCAGCTACCAATGAAAAATACACTAAAAGTTAATTTTGGTCAACCTGAAGAAGGGGGGGAAAGGGACATGTGTATATATAGTATACATAATAGTAATAATAAAATAGAACATAGTAAAAAAACCTTAACAGTAAATCTGCAGCTTAGACAGCTCCCGATTGTCTCAGGCAGCCTGAGCAAAGACAGCAAATTGTTAAAAAACAAAACAAAACAAAACAAACAAAAAACCCTCCAGGTAATCTTTCCCAGGCAGGGTGAGGCTCTGATTGGTCAGATATATTTTTATTCCAATTGAGCTTGCGCCATTTAGAAAGAAAAAAAAAAAAAAGGGCAAAGGGAATCAGAAAGGAAAAGGATTGGAATCACACCCCTGGTGACCCAGGAATCTTGGTAAAGAAAAAAGCTCAGTGGGGAGCCTGCTAGTAGCAGCTCTCCAGCCCCCAGTGTCTGGTTATAGGGTGTGGGAGAGGGGAGCCCTTCAGAAATAATAAATTTCCTTTATTTTCTTTTCTGTTTTCTAACCCAAACTGAGCTATAGTCACCTCCTTGGTGTCACACTTAGGACCTCTTATTCAGTATCCTGCTGATGGCCAGGTATCCTATCCTTTCCAGCAGTTGTTGTCAGAGCTCATGCCAGCAGCTGCCTCCAAGTCTTCATCTTGGCTCCACCCTCTGAAGGTTCATTTAAAGAATGAAAGTTGAATCACAAACTTGGGAAAACTCACATGTCTAGTGAAGGACTGTATTCTGAATATATAAAGAACTCTTAAATTTTAAAACCAAAATGAATCATGTACAAAACTCATAAAAAGTTGAACTCCTTTGTCAAAGAAGTTATGCAGATGGTAATTAAGCATATACAAGATGTTCAGCTTATAACTCACTGGAGAGATACAAATTAAAACTGCAAAAGGTTATCACTATATACTTCCTACAGTGTCTAAAATGATAAAGTAATGAAGGGGCTGGGTGGTGGCACACCTAGTAAAGCACAAATATTACGTTGAACAAGGACCTGGGTTCTAGTCCTCAGTCCCCACCTGTGTGTGTGGAAATTCATGAGTGGTGGAGCAGTGCTGCGGGAGTCTCTCTTTTTCTTCCCCTTCCCTCTCAATTTCTCTCTGTGATATAAAAAGTGTGACAAAGTAATGAAAAGTTTAAAAATAAATGACACAGTGACTCTTAAGATGTAGTCCTGCTTCAGTTCTTGTGAAGCTTTCTCCCTGAAGGTTTCAAGGCTTGAACCCAAGCCTTTTGCATATGGTAACATATATGCTTTATTGGATGTGCCACCACCTGGCCCTGATATCTTTTTATAACAATAAACAAATATTTTTTAAGTCCACAAGACAATCAACCTATTACTGAAACTATACATCCTAGTCCTTAACCCACAGACAAAAATTTTTTTTATCTTAACATCCCTTACAGACCCCATATCATTTTTATGTTGTTTTTGTCATTGCTGTTGAGGAGGCTTCACCAGTTTAAGCCAGTTTTTTTTTTTTTTTTCAGAAGAAAAGAGACACAGTGAGGCAGGGAGAAAGGGAAAGAGACTACAGCATGGAAGCTTCCTCCAGCGCAATGGATGCCCAGCTTGAACCTGGTTTGTGATGTGTCAGAGCAGTTACACTGTCCAGATACACTATCTTCTCAGATCAAGACCCCACTTCTGGTAATGGAGACTTCACATTCTAATCCTATAGCCTCCCCATGTTACTCACCCTAGACAACTTTCTTGTAGCTAGATTTGAGATGTAGGCCAATCAATCTCATCACTATCATGGGAGCCTCACCTCACAACATAACATAATATCCTTGAGCTTCTCAACATCAACACTCACGTGCTGCCCACAAGAGACAAAATGGATCCCATTTCTCCAGTATTCCAGTTTCCAAGTCTAGGTGTGACTTTGGTAGAGGAGATTCCATCACTGACACTGGAGAAGCTCTATTTCCTTCTTGCTTCATTTCCTCTCCTTCTCTTTTTTGAGCATTCCTTAACTCTGTGTTGGGAAATTGTGCAGATGCGGTCACATCCTCCATGTTGTCCCCTCAAGGTATTGTCAATTCCCGCAAGAAACCCTATTCCCGGAGTTCCTTGTTTCCTAGCCAATCCTGTCCCGACTTGTCACTTCCAGAATTTCTCCCATAAAAGCCCTTCTGCTTCTGCCCCTCTCTCTCTTTGCCCCTTTTCACCTCGGCGACTGGACGCAGAGAAGGGTGCTGCATGTAGTGGGAGGCGGCCATTTTGCCAGCGCTCTCACCCAACTCTGAGGTGCCTGCATGAATAAAGATTTGTGTTCCCTCTCTGCTCACATCCTTTCTCTCTCTCCCTCCCGAGACGCAGTCCGACAACTCTGGTTTATGGTGGTGGCAGAAACTATAGTTGGAACCTCAAAGCATCAGACGTAAAAACTTTTACATAGCCATTATGCTATCTCCTGGCTCCAAATCCCATTTCTAATTCCATAGACTTTTAGTCCTCAACTCCACACAATGATTAGACGCAGATCTGTAGTACTGAGCCCATAGATGGCACTGAACACACACATCAGCACCCCACTGTTTTTATTTATTTTTAAGACATTTTTAAATTTATTTTAATGAGAAAAACATGCACAAAGGGAGAGAGAGACAGAGAGAGACAGAGAGAGAGAGTAGAAAGTAAAGAGCATTCTCAGTTTTGGCTTATTGGTGGTATTGGGGATTGAACCTGGGACTTTGTAACCTCAGACAAGAATTACTTTTATATGACCACTATGTCATCTTCTCAGCCCACACCACTGTCTTTAATCCTAGTTGTGTCACTTCTTGAACATACCCAATCTTATTTATTTTTAAAACTTTTTGATTATCTTTATTTACTTAACAGAGATAGCCAGAAATCAAGAGAGGAGAGGGAGATATAGGTAGGGGGTGAGAGACAGAGAGACACCTGCAACACTGCTTCACCACTTGCAAAGCTTTCCCCTGCAGGGGGTTACTGGAGCTTGAACCTGGGTCCTTGTGCACTGTAACATGTGTGCTTAACCAGGTGTGCCACCCCCGGGCCCCCCATACCCAATCTTATATGGACAGTTCTAGTGAGTTTTGTGAGTGAGGCATCAGCTAGAACTGGAAAGGCTAAAGGCTTCAGACTGATACAACACAACGATGGCCCTTCTCCAAATGGTCCAGTAGATGGCAGAAAAGTCCATGAGTTGGATAACTAGACATTTGCTCCAAAACATGCAGCTTGGAGAGCTGTTTTTTTTTTTTTTTCCCTCTAAAGAGACCAGCAGCTCATCTTTCAGATGGATACTAAGAATTAGGAATCACTGTAACATGAGCAACTTCTCCCTTAAGATGCTTTCTTCTTAGCCACACTCAGTCCACCACTTGTCATAGTCTATTCCACTCTCACACTCCTTCAAATGTGGACCTGTCAGAAGTCCTGTGCTTAATCTCACTTCTTTCTTTCTTTCTTTCTTTCTTTCTTTCTTTCTTTCTTTCTTTCTTTCTTTCTTTCCTTCTTTTTGCTTCCAGGGTTATTGCTGGGGCTTGGTGCCTGCACTCCTGGAGGCCATTTTTCCCTTTTGTTGCCCTTGTTGTTTATTGTTGCCCTTGTTGTTGTTGTTATTATTGTTGTTGTTGTTATAGCTGTTGTTGTTGCATGGGACAGAGAGAAATCAAGAGGGGGAGGGGGAGATAGAGAGGGGGAGAGAAAGACAGACACCTGCAGACCTGCTTCACCACTTGTGAAGCGACCCTTCCTGCAGGTGGGGAACCGGGGTTCAAACTGGGATTCTTGATCCGATTCTTGAACTTTACACCATGTGTGCTTAACCCACTGCACTGCCATCTGACTCCCTCACTCCTTTCTTAATGAAAACCCAATAACAAGAAAGAGTCTAGTTGGAAAATTGTTTTTTTTATAAAACGTTTGAATGGGGACTGGGTGGTAGTGCACCTGGTAGAGCACACACGTATCTATGTGTGAGGACCCACATTTAAGCTCCCAGTTCCCACTGGGGGTGGGGGGGCAGGGGGTAGGGATATAGGAAGCTTCATGAGGGGTGAAGGGGGTGGCAAGCTTCATGAGGGGTGAAGCAATGCTGTAGACCTCTCCTTCTCTTGTGAAAAGAAAAAGGGGGAGGAGGGAGACTTGGGAAGACAGCATAATAGTTATGCAAATGACAGTGACATCATAAGCTAGAGCTGAGCAGTGCTCTGGTCACTCTCCCTCTCTCCCTCGTTCTCTCTGTACCTCCCTCTCACTAAAATAGAACAAAATATTAAAAATAAAATTAAAAAGGAAAATAAACACCCACTAGGAGGGGTGGATTCGTCATGCAAACACTGAACCCCAGCAATAACCTTGGTGGCAAAACCAAAAAGTGGGGTAGGGGGGAGGTGTGTGTGTATGTGGTTGAATGTGGTCTGTCATGTTTTTCTCAGTAGAGTTTTCTGACTATAGAAATTTGGGGGGGATTGGAAGGTAGTGTACCTGGTTAAGCACACATTACAGTGCACAAGGATGCAGGTTTAAGTTCCTGGTCCCTACCTGCAGGGGGAAAGCTTCACAAGTGGTGAAGCAGGGCTGTAGATGTCTCTCTCTCTCCCTCCCCCCTCTCAATTTATCTCTGTCTCTATCTAATAATAAATAAACACATACACATACATATATGAAACTTTTGGAAATGCAAAATAGTGACTTTGTGATGGCTAGGTGGTATAGATGACTGTTTTTTTAAATCATTAATTTACAAATTTGTAAGATAATAGGGATATAATTCCATATAGTTCCTACCAGTAGAACTCTGTGTCCCCATCCCCTCAATTGGGAACTGTAGTACTTCCCCAAATGCCATCAATATGGGCTGATTCTATAATTCTCTATCTCTATCTATCTATCTATCTATCTATCTATCTATCTATCATCTATCTACTTATTTCAACAGTCCTATCTTTACTTCCTTTCTAAGTCATCCTACACCTTTCACAACTTTCTAGTGTCTTTCCTTTTCCCGTTCTTGTCTCTTAGATAGGAAAAACAGTGTCTGGCTTCATCTGGTGTTTTTCATGTTTGCTTCCCTATCACTGCTGGTATAAACACAAAATTCCTAGTGAAAAACACTTCTTGTCCTGGTGGAATGGGGGATACAGAGCCATCTGGTTAATTTCCCCTATCATTTACCCCATTTTGGTATGGACTAAAATTCTTTTTGGGGCACAAAATGTAGGAGTTCTGACTTCTGTAATTGCTTCTCTGCTGGACATGGGGATTGGCAGGTCAATTCATACCCCCAGCCTGTTTCTATCTTTCCCTAATCAAGTAGGTCTCTAGAAAGGTGAGGTTCCAGGAAGCACTGGTGAGGTCATCTGCACAGGGTGGAATCATAGTTGTTGGGGTCCACTTGGCCCCGATCTAGGCCCAGCAGACATTCTGTAAGCCTGGCTTGAGTTTCGCTGATGGTCACTAACTTCCTCAGAGTGACACACAGCATTTCCTATAGGTCGTGCCTAAATTCACCTCTGCCCTCCAGCTGATGATGCGTAAAGAGCATAGGCCCCACTGACGGTGACGCCACCTCACACCACCTCTAACGTCATCTCACCCTACCTTTCCATCCCTGCCTCTACCCCCTGCCTATAAAAAATGGTCTTTTTCTCAATAAAGCAAGTCACTACCTTGACAGAACTCCCGACTTGGTGTGGTGTCTTTTCTCAAGTCATCAACACTCTCCCTCCCGCTCAACCCCAGAAGGGGGGTCCGGCTGGTCCAGATCTCCCCTCCTCGCGACTACCTGTCGGGGAGAACCCCGACAATAGTAGCATCTGCAACTTGCCGTCTGCAAGGCAGTAAGATGGAAAGCAGGGCAAAATGCTTAATAAATAGGAACATCAAGTCGGAGTAGAGCAGATGAAAGTAGGGAGCTTAGGGTGGAAGGAGACTAGGAAGCCTATTTTTGGTGTGTTTCTAGGGGTCGATTTCTTAGGAGTCTTTGCTTGAACTTCATAACTAATATCAGGGTGGACTAGAAATATTGTCTGGGAAGATGTTGTCAGAGTTGAGAATAAAACTAAGAAGCAGGATTAGGGCAGAGAGTTGCTCACAAACTTGAAGAGGATATATAAATACAATTAACTGTTTACCCACATTGATTTAACCCAGGGCCCATATCTATTCATATTTAGCATTGGAACCTCTGTACAGCCTCCAAGTCCCTATCAGACTGAGCACACAGTCCACAGCCATAGCTGGGAACATTCTAAGCTGTACTCATTTTAGAACTATCTTTTCGAATGGCAGAATAGGATGTCCCAGCCTCTTTTTGGAGAGTGGGGCAGTCCCTACCATTTTGCTAGTTCATAGTGAAGGTGTGATCCTGGTGAAGCCCACAAAAAGGCTTATAATGACATTGCCATTGGATGTGACCCGTGATGCTAGAGAGAGGGACCTATTAGAGATGTAGGCCCATATTATCTATGGGGAAATCCAAAGATTCCCTTTCTAGTACCCTGGGTGAGGGGGGTAGCCCAATAGTGGCCAAAAACACCATCATTAAGTGAGCCAGTCTCTTGCCCTTATCCAGCTTTTATAGTCCCTTGTTTATCTGATGAGCTTAGACTTTCTCCCTGTTGTTAAAGCGTTGAGTGTCTTTTGTTGTATCCAAGCCAGTAATCAGCTTATGGGATCTGGTCTCAAGGTAGGGAGAAAATAGACCTGGGATTTTAGTTAGTCTCAAGTTTTTCTGCATTTACTTTTTTTGCCTCCAGGGTTATTGCTGGGCTCGGTGCCTGCACCATGAATCCACCGCTCCTGGAGGCCATTTTTCCCCCCTTTTGTTGCCCTTGTTGTTGTAGCCTCCTTGTGGTTATTATTATTGCCATTGTTGATGTTGTTCGTTGTTGGATAGGACAGAGAGAAATGGAGAGAGGAGGGGAAGACAGAGATGGAGAGAGAAAGATAGACACCTGCAGACCTGCTTCACCGCCTGTGAAGCGACTCCCCTGCAGGTGGGGAGCCAGGGGCTCAAACCCGGATCCTTACGCCGGTCCTTGCGCTTTGCACCACATGCGCTTAACCCACTGCGCCACCTCCCGACCCCCACATTTACTTATTTCTTATAAAAGTTGTCACAGGGACAATAAACATCCTTTACCTGATAAACTTATCCTCTCCTGTCTTGTTGATGAAGGTCATTCTCACAGGTGTGAGGTGGGTAAAGGACATTTCTGGACAAAAAAAAATTCATCTGTGTGATCAGAGAGGTAGCTCAGCAGTAGAGTGCAGGACTTGAAAGCATGAGCCCCAACATTACACTTGCCAGAGTGATGGCTTCACAACCCCCTCATTTATAAATTATATTAGAGACAGACATAGGGAAAGAAATCAGAGCACCAGAATTTCCCTCAATGCAGTGGGGGCTGGTATTGAACTTGCTCACAAGGCAAAGCAGTACAATCTCCAAGCTATTTCACCTACCCAACATAAACATTTTTACAACAAAATAGTCTTCTGTTCCTGAAATTGAGTTTGTGGAGGCATCCCTGAATTTATGGTAATAATAAGAAGAGCTGATATTTATTCAACACATATCATGTGCTAGACACTGTACTGAGTGCTTTATGGTGGTGAATTTAGTCTTCACAGTAACTTTACCAAGTGATAGCTATTCAAGATTTTTTTCTTTTTTACTAAGAATACAAATAATTTGTTCAAGGGCATCCAATTAAGAAAACACTCAGCACTACTTAAAGACCCAAATGCTATTCTTACTACATAATTAGTATCATTATGTATGTTGTTAGTTTGTTGGGGCATTTATTGAAAAGCTGTTTGTTTTCTCAGCCCTTTGATGCATATGTTAAACTCTTCTCATTACTAGGTCCATGTTTCCTGGAATAAGTGTGACTATAAATCGGTTCTTCAGGGAGTGAGTGTTCTGATAGCATCTTGTCTGATGTTAGCAGAATGTTTTGAACCAGGAATGCCTGGCTGGGTTCAGGCTACATGAACTTCTTTTCTGGAACAATGTGGATAGATCACACAGTCCAGTTACTGCCAAGGACCAACTCAAGCCTGGCTATTCCTTCCCTAAAGGAAAAGCATCACTCACTGCTTCCAATCCCACTTGTCTCTCTGGTGGTTTAACTTGATGCTTACAAGCTATGTGCAACTGTTCTACATCAGAATATCTGTGCCCTGTGGTACCAAATGGGTCTTTGATAATATGCATGTTGGTTCAGTTGTCCTTAATGGACAGACTGAGTTTTGTCACACAAGTGATGAAGACTCCTTACTCTCTGGTCCCTTGCCTAAAAAGTACATGGGGCAGGGGGTGGGGGGAGGCATGGAATTCTTGTGGAAGGTAAGAGAAGTCAACTCTAGTGAGCTAATTAAAAAAGAAAACAGAATCAAGGACTCAGTTGCCTCATGGGATACAGAATGAAAGCCACCTGAACTTCCAAAGGGATGGAATTCAAAGACCCAGGAATCTTTCTCTCTCTCTCGTTTGTTTTTAATGTGGTATCAGGGAATGAATTAATGTATGTAAAATAGTGACTGCTTCCTCCTGATACAATTTTATATTGTTATTTTATTTACTTATTTATTTATTTTTGGATAGAGACAGAAATCTAGAGGGGATGGGGAGAGAGAGGATAAAGACACTTGTGGCACTGCTTCAACACTCAAGAAAGCTTCCGCCTTATAGGGGGGAACCAGGGGATTGAACTTGGTTCTTTGAGCATGGTAATATATGTGTTCTATTGGGCTACCACTGCTTGCCCTGCCTCCCATTATTATTATTATTATTATTATTATTATTTTTACCAGAGCACTATTCAGCTCAGGTTTATGGTAATGCTGGGGATTGAACCTGGGATCTTGGAGTCCAGGCATAAAATTATTTCTTCAGGAAAGACAGAGCTAAAGAGAGAGGAGAGATAACCCAGCATTTTTCACCATCCATGGAGTTTTCTTGGTGTCATCATCCATGAGGCTCCCATATGGTCTCCTATAACTATTGTCACAATTACAGACTTTTGTTGAGGAACACTAAAGCCAGAAAGAGAGCTGGCGTGTGGGGGCTGTGATTTCCCTTCCAAGCCATATGAAAGTGTTTCTTCTTTTCCACCTGAGGGACTTCTCTTTCCTCACCCATGGGGCTATTTTGGTACATGAAACACACACAGCCCCTTTCTGAACTCAGGACTGGGCTGAGCCAATGTAATAGTACAGTGCAGCCCAGTATGATGCATTGGATCGACCTTCTCGTGGTGCATCCCGTGAGTACCCATTCATTGGGGAAACTGACGATCCTTCCTAGCCGACTGAGTCCATATGGGTCCCAGTCATTTTCAAAGCCAGCAACAAGCAGCTCCTGACAGCTTTCAACCTGACGCTGTTGACTGGCTACGGAAGAAGTGCAAACGCTAGAAGAAGAAGAAGTGCAGCCTAGTGAAGAACATGCAATCTAATGAACTTTCTTCTTGGAAATTAGTACATATGAGAAGAAAGAGGCTATTTTTTTTTGCCTCCAGGGTTATTGCTGGGACTCCGTGCTGGTACTGAGAATCCACTGCTCCTGGAGGCTATTCCCCCCCATTTTTGTTGCCATTGTTGCTCTTGTTATTATTATTGTTATTGATGCCGTTGTTATTGAATAGGTCAGACAGAAATGGAGAGAGAAAGGGAAGACAGGGGGAAAGAAAGATAGACACCTGTAGACCTGCCTCACCGCCTGTGAAGCGACTCCCGTGCAGGTGGGGAGCTGGGGGCTCCAACTGGGATTCTAACGCCAGTCCTTGTGCTTTGCGCCATGTGCGCTTAACCTGCTGTGCTACCGCCAGACCCCCAGAGGGTATTTTCAATCAGGAAGGGGTTATGGAGGCTGGAAGATTGTTGTTGAGGGCTGGGGAGGCAGATGGGAGCAAGTTTGCAGAATGATGACCAGAGTCCATCAGAGCTGTGGGCAGGAGGGATAGACTGAAAGTCCTAATAGTGCCTAGTCTTTGAGTCAAGCTGGCACTGAAAACAGTTCTGGCTTTCCCAATAAAGTTCTCCTCTTAGGGAAAGCACAAAGCAGAACTTGGACTGGATTTGGTGTATTGCACCAAAGTAAGGGTCTCTGGGGTGGGGTGGGGGGAAGTGTTCAGGTCCTGGAATATGATGACAGAGGTGGACTTGGGTGTGTGTGGGGGGGGTTAGATTTTTATGTGGAAAACTGAGCAATGTTACACAAGTACCGACTATTATATTTAACTGTTGACTGTAAACTATTAATCCCCCCAATAAAGGAAAAAAAGAGACTTTCTCTTTTGCTTAAGTCAGTTGAGTTAGATTCTGTCATTGATAACCAAAAGTACTAATATCTGTTTCAATCCACAACATGCTCTGAGGATGTCCCTCTCCTACCGCCTCCCCCCCATGCCTCATTTAATCACTTCCTTAACAGTTGATTCTTTTATTTCTAAGATTTTCAAAGAGGAGCATGTAACTAACCAGTAACAGAGCCCCAAACCATCCTCATCCAT
This sequence comes from Erinaceus europaeus, assembly GCF_950295315.1. NCBI lineage: Eukaryota > Metazoa > Chordata > Mammalia > Eulipotyphla > Erinaceidae > Erinaceus > Erinaceus europaeus. The sequence continues at coordinate 26,265 of NW_026647280.1, read as the reverse complement.
CACCGTTCAAAGAAGAGTCACATCTAGTGATGAGATCAGTTACACTCAGTATTGTAGCATTAATGATTCATGAGTTCAAGATGTCATTTTGTTATCAGCTTTCTCTTACATGAAAGTTTCAGAAACAAGGTCATGAAATAATTCTCATAAGGCAAATTTCCTGAACTAAATTGAAAATTATATACATATATATACATATATACATTAAATATTAATATCTTGTATTTGTATAATAAAGCTAGATAAAAATGCATGATTATGATGATCCTCTTGAAATGTATACCCCACGCAATATAAGTCCCATTGATTTAAGTTCCACATTATATATGTCCAACATCAATTTTGGGTATGCATTTTAACTACTGGAGAAGTATAGAAGTAGTTAGTGACTTGTTATCTCAGGCAAAGACTTAATTTTCCATTGTGATGGACTTTACAAGTTTTCCTGCTTTGCTTTTCCAACCTTAATGGGACTTCTGTTTCTTTCTTTCTTTTTAAAAAATATTTATTTATTCCCTTTTGCTGCAATTGTTGTTTTATTATTGTAGTTATTATTGTTGATGTTATCGTTGGATAGGACAGAGAAATGGAGAGAGGAGGGGAAAACGGGGGGGAGAAAGATAGACACCTGCAGACCTGCTTCACCACCTGTGAAGCAACTCCCCTGCAGGTGGGGAGCTGGTGGCTCTAACTGGGATCCTTATTCCAGTCCTTGCGCTTTGTACCACCTGTGCTTAACCCACTGCGCTACCGTCTGACTCCCCTGGACTTCTGTTTCTTACATGGATAAAGCTACATCAGAATTTTAATATAACCCATTAATATAAAGAGATCTTATAAGCTGGCTGTAATTCACATTCTCAGAATTGGGAAAAATCTGTGTCTCTAGAGATAGAAAAGTTCTTTGCTTCTTTTTTTTTCACCCCCTAAAAACATGGAGTAACATTCTTTGGGGTGCTATGTGGCTCTTTGACAAAACATGGACTGTTTTAGTTCCATTTACTGAATACTATCTCCAGCTGCTCAGCTGTTGAGTTTTTTTTTAATTTAATTTTAGGGGATGATGGAGAGCCAATGGAGAGATGTGCCCCACTGAATTTTTCAGTCTGAATCACTGGTACCCTGAAGGGGGCACTAGCACCTCTCATTTTTCCAACACTAAGCAGATACAATTGTCAAGAAGTCAGCACATATGTTTGAGTCTCAGCTTGAGTGTACATTCTCTCTCCAACTCTTTTTCAGATAGAGATGTAGAGCCAGAAAGAAAGAATGAAGGAAACCACAACACCAAAGCTTTCTTCAATGCAGTAGGAGCTATGTTCAAATCTCAGTCATGAACATGGTAAAGCAGTGCACTATCCAAGTGAGTGAGTTCACTGGATCACAGCTATCACAGCTCTGTTTTTATTGATGTTGGCTGTAGGTTTGCTAAATATGGATTCCACTATCTTGAGGAATTTCCCATCTATTCCCATTTTTTGTAGGGTTTTGAGCATGAATGGGTGTTGGATTTTGTCAAAGGCTTTCTCTACATCTACATCTATTGAGATAATCATGTAGATTTTGGCTTTGCTTTTATTGATGTGGTGAATGACATTGATTGACTTACGTATGTTGAACCAGCCTTGCATTCCAGGGATAAATCCCACTTGGTCGTGATGAACAATCTTTTTGATATGCTGCTGTATCAGGTTGGCCAAGACCTTGTTTAATATTTTGGCATCTATGTTCTTCAGAAATATTGGTCTGTAGTTTTCCTTTTTTGTTGTGTCCCTATCTGCTTTTGGTATCAGGGTGATGTTGACTTCATAGAAGGTGGAAGAGAGTGTTCCTGTTTCTTCGATCTTATGGAAAAGCTTTAGGAGTATGGGTACTAACTGTTTCCTGAAGGTTTTGTAGAATTCATTTGTGAAGCCATCTGGTCCAGGACTTTTGTTGTTGGGGAGATTCTTAATAAAGGTTTCAATTTCTTTGTCTGTGATTGGTGCATTTAGGTTTTGGAAGGGCATATGCTTCTAGGAATTGTTCCATTTCTTCCAGATTTTCTAGCTTGTTGGCATATAGTTCTTCATAGAAGTTTTGCATGATTTTCTGGATTTCTGTGGTGTCAGTTGTGATATCTCCTCTATCATTTACAATTCTATCAATTTGAGTCTTCTGCCTTTTTTGTTTGGTGAGTCTGGCTAGGAGTTTGTCAATTTTGTTTAATCTTTCAAAGAACCAACATTTGGCTTCATTGACCTTCTGTATGGTTCTCTTATTTTCGATGTTGTTTATTTCTGATCTAATTTTAGTGATTTCTGTCCTTCTGGTTGCTTTAGGGTTCCTTTGTTCCTCTTCCTCTAAGTCCTTGAGGTGTACAGTAAGGTCTTTTATTTGAGCTTTTTCTTGTTCTTTAATATGTGATTGTATGGCTATGAGTTTCTCTCTCAATACTGCTTTAGCTGTGTCCCAAATATTTTGATAGGTTATGTCTTCATTTTCATTTGTTTCCAGAAACATTTGAATTTTTTGCTTGAGTGACTCTCTGACCCAGTGGTTCTTAAGCAATATGTTGTTTAGTTTCCAAATTCTGTGCCTTTTAATAATTTTCTGTTTGTTGTTAAATGTTAGTTTTACTCCACTGTGGTCTGAGAAGATACTTGGGATGATTTCAATGCTCCTGAATTTACTGATGCTGTTTTTGTTGCCTAACATGTGTTCTGTCCTGTGCTTGAGTATGTGTTGTGTGGATCTGAGAAGAATGTGTATTCCAGTTTTTTGGGATGAAGGTCTCTGAAGATGTTCAGGAGGTCTAATCTGACCATCTCTTCATTTAATTCTTTTGTTTCTTTGTTGATTCTCTGCTTCGTTGATCTTTCTAAGTGTGAGAGTGGGGTGTTAAAATCTCCCACTATTATTGTATTATTATTGATGTATTTTTGAAGTTCTTTCAGAAGGTGCTTGATGTATTTAGATGGTCCCTCATTGGGTGCATAGATGTTAATAATTGTTAAGTCTTCTTGGCTGATTGATCCTCTAATCATTATGTTATGTCTGCTTATTTTTTATTACTTTATTTAATTTAAAATCTATTGTGTCAGAGATGAGAATGGCTGTTCCTGCCTTTTTTTCTGGTCCGTTAGCCTGTATGATAGTTTTCCATCCTTTCACTTTAAGTCTGTGTTTATCTTGTTGTGTCAGATGGGATTCTTCCAAGCAGCATATGGTTGGTTATGTTTTCTGATCCATCCTCCCACTCTGTGCCTTTTGATGGGTGAGTTTAAGCCATTGAAATTTATTGATATTATGGATTTAATGTATTGCAGTGCCATTATTCAACACATTTTTATTTTCTCTGATATATGGCAAGTATTATAGTGATGTTCTTGTTTATAAAAGCTCTTTTAGAACCTGTTTCAGGGCAGGTTTTGTGATGGTTGCCTCCTTTAACTGTTGTCTGTCTAAGAAGGTTTTGATCCCTCCATCTAGTTTGAATGAAAGTCTAGCAGGATGTATTATCCTTGGATGAAACCCTTTTTTTATGCAGGGCTCGATAGATATCTTGCCATTCTCTTCTGGCTTTTAGAGTTTGAGTGGAGAAGTCTGCTGGTAGTCTTATGGGTTTTCCCCTGTACGTGACTTTTTGTTTTTCTCTTGCAGCCTTTAGGATCCTTTCTTTATCCTTACTTCTTCTCATTGTAACTATGATGTGTCTTGGTGTCTTCAGGTCTGGGTTGATTCTGTTTGGGACTCTCTGGGCATCTTGAATCTTAATGTCCTTTCTGTTATTCAGGTCTGGGAAGTTTTCTTCTATAATTTCCTCTAGAATGTTTATTTCCCTTTCCTCTCTTTCTTCCTCTGGCAGGCCAATTATATGAATGTTACTTCTTTTGAGATCATCCCATATGTCTCTGTTGTTGTTTTCAGTGTCTCTCAATCTCTTTTTGAGCTCTTTCATCTCTTTCTTAGTTTTCTCTAACTCATTCTCTGTCTGGATAATTCTATTTTCTGCTTCTGTTAGTCTGCTTACCCTTCCCTCAGCTCTTTCCTCAGTTCAGCTATTTCAGCTTTCAGTTCTCTAATTGCCTCAAGATAATCAGTATTTTCCTTGGGGGTCTCAACTGTTGTTTCCCTAATACTGCCATTCCTTTCCTCCAATGTTGTTTTCATTTCTGTGATTAATAAGTTTATTATTGCTTGCATAATTTTCTTATCTATGGTTACTTCTGGCTGATTTGTAGTTTCTTCTGGGCTCTTGTCTTCATTCATTGTAATGTCAGTTTTATTTGCTCTTGTTCTACCCATTTTTTTTTGATTTATGTGTTTCTTATTTTTATGTTCTGCTGTTCCTCAGTTGTTGTATTTTGAGTACAAGCAACACTGTACTAAATACCTTTATGACAAATGCAATCACCAACCTCAGGAATTACAATAGCAACTGAAGCAAGGATTGGAGCATTTTTACCACTACCAGTTAGCCAACCAATGTCTCTGGTCCATGAAAAAATAAAATCCAAGTCCAAGTGAAGAAGAAAGAGAAAGGAAAAAAGGGATAGCAAGAATAGACAATTATGCAAATCTACTATCCACTGTATATTTTAGGGCTAGCAAGAGAAGAAAGGGAAGTAGAGCAGAGATACACACATAGAGAATCCACTCTGAGTTAGATTTCTTCCCCAAAATAATTCACAAATCAGTATCAGTGAATTCAGAAAGCTGAAAAAGGAAGAAGGAAGAAAGGAAGACAAGAAAAAAAAAGAAGAAAAACAAGAGAGAGAAAAGAAAAAAAGGTAAGAACTGTAATAAAGGAGCAGTGAAAGGAAAGTTTTTTAATTAATTAATTAATTTTATTTTATTTTTTAATTAGATAGGAGATGGGAGAAGGGGAGCATGGATAGCGGAGGTAGGAGTAGTGAAACAAGTTCCTCTCACAATGGATAAGATGCCCAGTACCCTAGAAATGGAAAATACACTAAGAGTTAATTCTGGTCAACCTAAAGGAGGGGGGAAGAGATACACCTTTATATAATATTAATAATAAAATAGAGCCGGGTAAAAAACATATCCCAAATTGCCTCAAGCCACCTGAGCAGAGGCAGCTGATTGTTAAGAAAGTAAAACAAACAAAAACCAAAAACCAAAAAAAAAAAAAAACCACCCCAGGGCAGTCTTTCCCTTTTGTAGATCCAATTGGCCACTTAAACAGAAAGGAGAAGGGCCAAGGGTTTTAGAAAGGAATAGACCTGGAAAGGAACCCCTGTTGAGCCAGGAATCTTGTTAAAGAAAGAAGCAGCTCTCTGGCACCCAGGGTCTGGTTATGGGGGGGCAGGGATGCACTTCGGGAATAATAAAAAAAATTTTCCTGTCTTTTTTCCTCTATATTCTAACCCAAACTGGGCTATATTCACCCCCTTTGTGTCACAGCTAGGACCCCGAATTCACTGTCCTGCTGAAGGCAAAAAATCCTACCGTTTCCAGCAGTTTTTGTGGCAACTCAGACCAGATGCAGCTTCTCAATCCACCATATTGGCTCCGCCTCCTCTCTCTGGCTTTCTGTCTCTATCTAAAAAATAGTGTGTGTGCACATGTGCCTTATGACACCTTAACACTGCTCCACCATCTGCTGAACCCATATATGGTGTGAAAGCTCAAATCCAGACCTTCATGCGCATTCCCTGTGTGGTTAAAATTAGGGCTCCTGAACTGAAAATGATTGTATGTTTTGTATTAGAGTCATGGGTATAGACATGTCTTTGTCTGCAAGTAAGGTTTGGTCATTGTCCAGGCTTGGTTGTTCTCAGAGGTAGGGAGATACTGGTTCATGGCCTCTCCTTGCTAACAGCTTACTGTGGGTGGTATAAGGATTATTTGCTCTGACCTCTGAGAAATTTCAGAATCCTTTTATATTTCAGCCTTTCTAGAACCAAGGATGTACTGTGAAAATATTGGCATTCTCTTTGGGAATATCGGTTTCCTTTTAAGAAATAAAGATGATTTCAGTACATTGTTAATTTGCATCAACAAAACATTTAGCAGTGATTAATACTACCCTGGTGAATCCTGTTGTTCCCTCTTAGTTTAGATGAAATTGGGTTAGTTGTGATACATCATTGATAATAATTTTTTGCATCTATACTAATACAGTAATTGAAATTAATGCTGCAATTAGGAATGAAGACTTTGTAGACAGGGAGCATCCATATTTTTACAAGCATGGTGAGGCTTAAAAGACACAGGACTTTATTTATTAAAACTGTTTTTTTATTACAAAACTGTTTATAGTAATAACAACTAACCATGGAGTATATAGCACCAATCTAAATTAATTGAGTGATTACTTGATTCCAGATACTACTCTGGGTATATTCCATGTGTTAAATATTTACACTAGGCACTAATCTTGCAAGAGAAGTGCCATGATTATTTATATCTCATGGTTAAGTACCCTGAGACAAAAACAAAACAAAACAAAACAGTTGAAGGACCTACCATCAGGTACTGCAGTCAGGAAATATGGTCTCTCTCTTTATCTCTCTCTTTCCTCTTTCTTTCCTCCTTTCTCTCCCTCCCTTTCTCTTTCTTTCTCTCTCTCTCTCTCTCTCTCTCTCTCTCTTTCTTTCTTTCTTTCTTTCTTTCTTTCTTTCTTTCTCTCTTCCTTCCTTTCTTTCTTTTTTTTGCCACCAGGGTTATCCCTGGGACTTTTGTGCTTGTACCACAACTAACCATCACCCCCAGAGGCCATTTTTCCCCCTCTCTTTTTTTTGACAGAGACAGACAAATAAGGAGGGTAGACAGAAAAGAGAGAGGAAGAGAGACACCTCTAGCTTGGCTCTACTGCTCATGAAGGCTTCTTCCTTCAGTTGGAGACTAGAGGCTAGAACCCTGTACCCACAACATGGTGACATGAGTTCTACTGGGTGTGCCATCACTTGTTCACAAGATATCTTGGCTTTTAACCCATTAACCTGGGTCCAGGCATGATTTGATTAATTTCTATATTTCTTAAAGTGGCTAAAGGAATAAAAAGTGTATCTGGGGAAAAAGTTCTGTGGGTACAGACTGCTTATCTAAGGTTTTGGGTTGGATTCCTGGTATTACATGTTTCAGAGTGGAGCAGAGTTCTTGAAATAAATGAGACCCTTTGAAAATGTCTCTCTTTCCATTAATGGAGTCTGAAGAATTCATGTGGTCACAGCACCACCAGGGGTAGGCAAAGGAAAAGAGGGGAGGGTAAGCCTTGGGCCTCAAGTGGTTCAAAGAGACAATGTATTTGATATTTGCTACATCTTCTGCATCCCATTAGTGACACTTTTGATCTGGTCACTGAACTTTCTGGAAAAGAAATCATCTGCCTTATAACTGGTTTAGTGAAGGCAAAGCCTGGCAGATGTGTGTTTTCTCCCTATGCTGCCATGTTGGCCTCCCAGGATGTGGCCGTGATGTACAAAAAGCTGCAATCTAGCAACCTTCACATTAATCTCTGGGCCACAGAAGCAACTAAGATCAAGAATCCTGGATCTGGGACACTTACCTTCTCAGGAATGAAAATTAGTGTATTAATGATGTTACCCTGGTTGCCTCCATTAGCACCTGCAGGAAATGGAAGTCACTATATGTGGCCAGTACTCTTCAAATTAATGTTTTTTTGTTAGTAAACAGCTTTCATATATGCTAAAATGAAACAAGGAATATGTAACACAAGTCACTATTATTATTGTTATTATTTAAAAATTTATTATTGGATAGAGACAAAGAGACATTGAGAGGGGATGGAGAAATAGAGAGGCAAAGAGACCTGCAGCCCTGCTTCAACACTTATGAAGCACTCCCCCTGCAGGTGGGGAACAGGGGCTTGAACCCAGGTCTTTAGGCACTGAAATGTGTTTACTTAACCAGGTGTACCACTGCCTGCCCCTATTATTTTTTAATGATTCATTGTTTTCAAGTTTTGCAGTTTCAGGGTCTTGAACATGTGTGATTTCATACTTTAAAAAAAAATTTCAGATAGGGAGGGAGGGAGGGAGGAAGAGAGAGAGGGAAGGAGGGAAGGAGGGAGAGAGAGAGAGAGAGAGAGAGATATGCATCAGAGCTTCCTTCAGGGAGATGGCGTGCCCATGTGGTGCAGGGATTTAAATGTGACACATGTACCTGGCAATGCATATGTATTACAAGGTGAACTATCTTCCAGCCTTAATAAAAATTAACTGGTGTACATAAAAGAAGGTTTGTGTAAATAGAGAGCCATACCTGTCTTGAATAGAGCCAGTCCAGAAACTATGTAAGTACATAAATTAGACCAGCAAAATAGCTCAACAAGTCACCAATACTAGTTATCCACATTCTGTTAATATGATTTTTATTTTATTTTATTAAATCCAGAGGAAATGCTTCAAAGACTCTCCCTGTGCATGGTGTCTTTGTCCTTGCTTCTCTTTTTTGCAGTGGCTGTCATTGGTTTGTCTGGGCATGTTTTCCTGCACTACCACACCCTGAACTGCTGATTTAGATACTGAGGTGTCTGCTAAGAATGCAGAGTCCAATGCTGTGGTTTCTCCTCACTTTATTACCAAGGATGAGAATTCTCCCTTCTCTGCTGATGATATGGGGGATCTTGTGTGTGCGTGCAAAGGAGGCTGCACACTTTGCATTTTGAGATTTGGCTAGAGGTGAGGCAAAATAAGGGTAGGCTGGGATGCCTCTCACCTAGCCACCCTGTGGATTCAGATAAGTCTTTGGTTACTTATTTTCCTTCAGGCCAAATTCAGGGCTTTCTAGAGCATGAATCAGTGCCTAAACCCTGTTGCTGACCCCTATATTATCATTTTGGTTGAGGGGATGAGTCACAAGCCAACCTTGAGTGTGCTATGGAAGATAATTTTTTTCTTTTTAAAAATATCTATTTATTTATTTATTGGATAGAGACAGGAAAGAGGGAGATAGAGAGGGAGAGAGACAGAGATAACACCTGAAGCCCTGCTTCACCACTTGCAAAGCTTCCCCCCTACAGGTGGTTACTAGGGGCTCAAACCCGGGTTCTTGTGCACCGTAACATGTGCATTCACCCAGGTGCTCCACCACCCAGCCCCAGATGTTTCTAATGTCCCTGCCCAGCGCAATACAATGCTTGCCCACCCACAGCCTGGGTAATAGACCGTTCCTCAATGAAGGGGTTGCCTTATCACAAGCTGCCTATATACTGATGGGAGGGAGCTATCTGACTATGCGCATTGCTTGCATGCTGATTGGAAGACTGTCTGGTAAAGCTACCCTTTAATACTCTAGCACTGACCCACTTTGTAGAGACAGTCTATGGCCATATGGTTACCGTATGTTCAAATGTAGGCCATAGTAAGACCTTATCTGAGAATACACTGCCCTCATGCTAATTTATGTTCTTATGGGGTCTTTGGGGGGCATGGCATAGAATTTGGTGATGGGAGTCCTGTGGAACTGTACCCCTTATTATCCTACAGTCTTGTAAATCACTATTAAATCACTAATAACAGCAATAATAAACTATTCTGATAGAGCCAAAGAAACACATATGTATGAAATTGGGTTATGAAGATATATTTATAAATGCGGGGGTAAATCCATATTTTTAAAATAAGTGTCACTGTTCAACAGAAGCATGTCAGTGGCATCTTGAAAAATTAATTCACAGAGTCCTACACCAAACTTTTTCTACCTTCTTAGTCATGATTATTTTATTCTGGGGTCTGGTCATGTCAACCAGAAAATGTAACCCTTTGAGATCACATTACCTGGTGGTTCTCCTGGTGGTTCTACCTACTCCTCCCTGTATGATTACCTCCAAGATCCTTACCCAATTATGTAAACTGTTCTGAGAATGTACAGGGTTTCTACATTTAAAAGGTGTCTGTTAGACCCCAACACTCTAGCCTTCTACCCTGCACCAATTTCCTGAGTGTCATTTCATATTCTTCTTTCATTCACAGATTATTGGTCCTTCCAAGGTGAAATTTGAATTCATTGGCCCACCTATGCATAAAAACACCATACTTACTTTATGAGTAAATATTCCCCAGCAAATCTCCTCATCTAGAGTGGACTCACTCTCCCCCAACCTTTTAGTCTTTTGTTCTATCTGATCTGCATGAAACTCTTGGTGTTGGCCAGCAACGGACCAGCAACACAGTGACTGCCTCTTGGCACAATTTGTACTCATGGCTGTGGATCTATGACTGATTTAGTTCTCTGTCAAGGTCTCCTGGGGTTCTCAGCTGAATTCCTTTAAGCCCCATTTGAAGGAACATAGCCTGACTTTCTATGTTTGAATTCTGTTTCCATGAGCAGTTTTGAGTAATAAGTTAAAATTGAAGAAATTCATCAGGAAATATGGAAAATAGTACTTCTAGAAGGGACAAGAAGGTGTCTTAATATCTATAGGATAGAAGGCAGTTCTAGGAGTGACCCACCACTTGATGTTACAGTTTAAACCTTCTGTTTACTCTTTCTTCCTTCTCATTTTCTTTATTTCTCTTTTTTTATGGGAGGGGTTGATGGTTTACAGTAAATTGCTGATACTTGTGTAAAATTTCTCAATTTTCTGCAAAACACACTCACTCTCAGTCTAGGTCCTCCTCCACCATCATGCAGTAGGACCCTAATCTCCCCATTGTGTCCAGAGTCTTTTGCAATACACCAAACCCAGTCTAATCTTCTTTGTGTTTCTACTTTCTATTTCCATGAGTAAAGTCATCCCATATTTATCCTCTCTTTCTGGTTTATCTTACTTAACTTGATTCACTCAAGCTTCATCCAAGATGAGATGAAGGAGGTAACTTCATTATTCTTTTTTTTTCTTAAAAAAATACTTATTTCCTTTTTGCTGCCCTTGTTGTTTTATTGTTGTAGTTATTGTTGCTATTGATGTTGTCATTGTTATATAGGACAGAGAGAAATGGAGAGAGGAGGGGAAGACAGAAGGGGAGAGAAAGATAGGCACCTGTAGATCTTCTTCACCACCTGTGAAGCTACATCCCTGCAGGTGGGGATCTGGGGACTTGAATCGGGATCCTTACAACTGTCCTTGCGCTTTTCACCACGTACACTTAACCTGCTGCGCTACCACCTGATTCCCTAACTTCATTATTCTTAATAGCTGAGTAATATTCCATTGCCTTTCCCCCCTCTAAATGTCTGCTTTGCCTTTTTCTTGTTCCTTGTTTCTCTCTGTTTTTGCTCTTTGCTTCTGTTCCATAAGCCTCATTGCCTTCCTTTTATCTGTCATTGTTACCCACTTCTTGCTACTGTTTGCCCCACCACCTTCTGTTTACTCCCTCCTTTTGCTCTTCTCACTGTTCTTCACTCTGCTTACAAGACTCTCTTCCTGTCCTTCATCTTCTGAGCCACTTTTATTTGTTGTTGTTGCTGTAGACATGAGACAGAACATAATAGAAATGTGTTAAATTTTCCTCTGCTTTCTGCACCCTCCAGAGAGACTTCCACATATTTGTGGTGTCTGTTTACTCATCTTCATCATACAACCAGACAGGAGGCTGTTCCTACATGTAATCAAAGAGTATAGTTTACCCAAACCAGTGTCTACCAATACTCTGGGTACATTTATTGACATTCATCTGGAGTAAATGAAAACAAACAAACAAACAAACAAACAAAACCCTCATTAATTCTCTGACAACTTTCACAGACCTATCAACACTCAAGTGTTTTGGGTTATCCTTGATCTGGATTTCTGGTCAGAGAAGTACTATGAGTTGTCAATCCTGTATCCTTATGAAACACATATGAAGCTTTTTAATTGATAAATTTAAAAGAAACCATATTAAAGATTTTATCTTCATCTGCAATAGAATAGGAAGCAACCAATATGTTTGCTTAATGAGGGCAAGGCTTAAACACATTTTCTTCTTGCCTCCCCCTCCTCCCACACGTAGAATCATCAGTATGGGTTATGATTTTAATCATGGGGAGAAATCTCATGAAACTTACAAGGTCTGGAGTCAGGCAGTGGTACACCAGCCAGGTAGTTAATATGCCTGAGGACCCAGGTTCAAGTCTCTGGTCCCCATCTGCAGGGGGGCGGGGGTGAAGGATCTTAATGAGCAATGCAGTAGGTGTTGTGTTTATTTTTTTCTATCTCTTGCTCTCTCTCTCTCTCTCAATTAGTAAAAAAAAAAAAAAAGAAGAAGAAGAAAAAAAGGAAAAATAGCCTCTAGGAGTGGTGGAGTCATGCAGACATCTCTTCCCAGATTAAAGAAAAAAAGAAAGAAAGAAATAACAAAAACTATCAAGGTGTCTTGAGGAAGAAGGGAAGAGGACTCTGAACTCCAGCTCCATCAGGATTTAGAGAGAAAAGAGGAAAAAAGGAGGGACATTTGGATGTAGTAATAGGGTTATGTGTGGCTTGGCGGAAGAGAGGACTGTATCTCATAGAAAAAGGGCTCAATTATATACAAATGTAGACAGATGTAGAGATTATAGTTAACTGTTGTTTGCAACCTTAAGAGACAACCTTAGGAAAACTGCTGTGGCTTACAATGGAGGGACTGGGCATTCAGAACTCTGGTGGTCAGAATGGTATGGAAATTATACCCCTGTTGACATGTAAATTTTTAAATCAATATAAAATCACCAATAAAATTAAAAAGCAACTATCATGTCTTTAGGAGGCTAGAAGCCACCTGGTTGTGGTATCAAATGCACTCTAAGGAATCCTTATTCTTAACCTTCAGCCAAAAGGCCGAAGAAAAATAAATCTTCTTTATCAAAACTGTAAAGTTGATCCCCATGATTTCATTCTATAGTCAGCCCATTTCTTTTGCACTTGATCTCTTTAATGAGATGATTTTCCATCTCTATCTACTCTTTGAGATCTCACTGTACTTTTCAGGACTTTGGACATTGTTGATCTTTCTATCGAGTTATTGGACCCTGATTTAGAGTTCACAACCAAGGTAGGACAGGGAGCAAAATCCACTGAAGGAAAGAATGTCTCTGTAGCATAGGGTGAAGGGCATATTTAAAAGTCACAGTGAGTAAATTGATGATGGAAAGAGAAAAGCACTAGAGGAAAAAGATGAAAAAATTATCCACTACCATTGGGAATAAAGAGGAGTCTTACTTAGAGTGCTAAGAAATGATGCACTCCACTCAAATGTTCCTGGAAGTCATTGTTCACTGCTTTATCAAGTGGGATAAAAGTACATTTTACCTTTGGTAACTTGACATGTAATCTCTGTTTCAGTGACATTAGACCTACAGTTTGTTTTATGTGTTCTGCAGTAAATTGAACCTGTTGGTAGTTTGAGACTGAGGATAATTTACACACTAATGAGAGCAACAGGACGTTATTTATTTACTCTAGCATCAAAGCTTCTCTTGTATATACATCAAACATGACCTACTGAGAATACTTCCACACTTAATATTGCAGACAAAAATGATATAAGGCACACTGTGTAACCCATGTCCTAAAATAATTAAAGAAACTTGACAAAAATATGTTAAAATCTAGTTTCTTTTTTAATTTATTTATTTTTATTTAAGAAAGGATAAATTAACAAATCCATAGGGTAGGAGGGGTACAACTCCACACAATTCCCACCACCCAGTCTCCATATCTCACCCCCTCCCCTGATAGCTTTCCCATTCTCTATCCCTCTGGGAGCATGGACCCAGGGTCATTGTGGGTTGCAGAAGGTAGAAGGTCTGGCTTCTGTAATTGCTTCCCTGCTGAACGTGGGCATTGACTGGTCGGTCCATACTCCCAGTCTGCTTCTCTCTTTCCCTAGTAGGGTGGGTCTCTGGGGAAGCGGAGATCCAGGACATATTGCTGGGGTCTTCAGTCCAGGGAAGCTTGGCTGGCATCCTGATGGCATCTGAAACCTGGTGACTGAAAAGAGAGTTAACATACAAAGCCAAACAAATTGTTGAGCAATCATGGACCCAAAGGTTGGAATAGTGGAGAGGAAGTGTTAGGGGGGTATTCACTGCAAACCCTAGTGTACTTTTGCTTTCAGGTATATATTTTGCAGTAGTTTATGGATACATGTGAACATATGCTCTCTCTCACAGAAACTGGTGTATATCTAGGTTTTGGGTCTTTGTTAGAAAGTCAACCACCTGGGATGGAATTAGAGAATACTATGAAAGGAAAGGTCTCACCGGAGTAATGAAGCTGAAGGGTTGTCATGCAGCTTCCTGGGCCAGTGGGGGGTGGGAATGGGTGGGAGGGATGGGTCACAGTCTTTTGGTGGTGGGAATGGTGTTTATGTACACTCCTAGTAAAGTGTAGTCATATAAATCACTAGTTAATTAATATGAGAGGGGGAAAATTAATTGTATGTCTCGAAGTTTTTAAAACACAGACTGAGTCTTTTTAGTATATAGAATGTGTATTTGATATGTGGACTCTCTCAAAAGCCTAGATCAAGTAGATCAGAAGCAACCAATAGCACAGCTATACACAAGATACTGGGTACTGTACAGCAAACCCTAACAAAAGGATTTTTCAAAGTTAACCCAATTACCAAATAATGTGATGATAATATTAACTATCGATTGTCTTTTTGAACCCTAAGACAGCAGGAACCTCACATCTCCACTATAAAATCTAGTTTCTAAGATATTTTAGGGTCATCTCAACTCTCAAGTATAGAAAAAGATTTTTTTTTTTAGGACTGTCCACACAGTCTCCACAGGGGCTGCCCCAGTATTGATAAAGAACATGAGATTAAGCATAGGTAAAAGGGTATGAGTCCCAATAAACTCCATTATATCCATAATCATTGCATGTCCTGAATTTCTAGTATCCATTGTCCAGAGTTATAGATAGTTGAAATGGTGACATCTGGGTTGATGCAGTAAAAAAAAAAAAAAAAAAAAAACTCAAGACACCAGACCATGGTAATCTTTTGGGAAGAGACCCAAAGAACTGGTCTCCTCTTCCATACTTATAAAAATTATTTCTTTAATGAGTAAGAAAGAACCAGAACATCCCTCTGCTGGGACTCAGCTCTGGCAACAGTTATTCAGGGTCTTCTGAAGGGAAGGGGAGTAAGCAATGAAGAAATGAAGTAAGTGACATGTCAGCTGCTTTAGGTGCAGGAGAGATGCGCCTCTGGCCTCTGTCTACAGAGGTTTATTACTTTTTATTATTTATTTTTAAGTTTATTTTCCCTTTTGTTGCCCTGGTTGTTTTATTGTTGTAGTTATTATTGTTGTTGTTATTGATGTCGCCGTCATTGTTGGATAGGACAGAGAGAAATGGAGAGAGGAGGGGAAGACAGAGAGGAGGAGAGAAAGATAGACACCTGCAGACCTGCTTCACTGCTCATGAAGTTACTTCCCTGCAGGTGGGGAGCAGGAGGCTCGAACCGGGATCGTTAGGCCAGTCCTTGTGCCTGGCACCATGTATGCTTAACCTACTGCGCTACTGCTGGAACCCCCCCCCTCCCCCAGTAGTATTTAAAACTTCTTTCATAGTGATTTCCTGGGGCAAGGAGACTAGTTAATCATTTTAAAGTCTGGAAGGCATAGTTCATTTTGATATCTGGAGCACCCAAGTGTCATCAGGAATATCTGTTTGATTAAGATCATATGGGCTCCTGGAAATTGATGGAGTCCTGGACTAAAACAGATCACACAGTGAATCTTATTCTCTCAAAGTACAACTAGGATAGGCAGAAATAATAACTGGCATTATCACTTTTCTCCTCTGGTATGAGAGCTGCCTTAGTGAGCAAGGCTGAGCAATTCTGAAACAGACTTCCTGGTCAAGGAAATAAAACAGTATTATAATTTAGGGGCAATGAAAGCAATCTGTGCCACAATTCATGTCCCAAAGGAAGAATCTGGAGGTCCTTAACATGTATTTATATTTAATTTTTCAGTATGGTCCTTATAAAGACAATTCACAGGATATTATTGCCTCACCTGGAGAGAGACAGAGCTAAGTGTTCTCTGGCCAAGATGGGTCTAATCAAACCCTCAAGTCATAACTTCAAGCCATTTCAACAAAATATTTATGAAGAGATGAAAGAGTTGCACTTACAAGTGAACATGAAAAGATTTTCCTCCAAAAAGTTCTTTTATGTTTATGAAAGTGAGGGAGAGAGACCAGAGTACCACTTAGCTCTGGCATATTGTATGTGGAACTAAAGCTGGGATCCTATGGAACCTTAGACATTTAAGTCCTGTGATGTAATGCTGAGATAGATCTCTGGTTCTTGAACATAAATAGATTTTGAGAAAATAACAACAGCAATGCTGACTGAGTAGGTAGCCCAGAACACATGACATTTGGTGCTATTTCATCAAGATCTCTTCTTCATTCATGGCTAGACAAAGACAAACCTAGGCTGATTATTATGTGAACTGATTTATGTGCTGAAACAAGCTGAAAATGGATTCCAACTATTTTTTCCTTGGAAGAGTAATACTCCCAATTAAAGAGTACAAGGAAGTGTTCCTGGTTATAATGCCTTTGGGGGAAAGAGAAGGGCTACAAAGTTATAAGTTTTATGCATTTGTTTTCTCGAGTATCATCACAAGACAGCACAGACTGGGTGGCTAAAACTACAGGAATTCTTTTCTCACAATTTTGGAAATTAAATATTCAAGAACAGGGTCCAGCAGGGTTGGTTTCTTTGGATAATTTTTTTCCCTTGACTTGTAGTTATTTATCTTCTTGGGTTTTCATACAGACTTTTCTTGATTTGTATTTGTGTCCCAATTTCCTCCTCCAGGGCCTTATACATACATGACATGACTGCTCAGTGGCCTTCTAAGGCCCGTTTTCTCATTCTTCTGGAGAGAGAGAGAGAGAGAGAGAGAGAGAGATTGAGACAGAGAGACAGAGAGACAGAGACGACAAACACCATGGTGCTCTTGGGGATCAAACTCAGGGTCCCACACATGTAAAAGTGTGCACGCTACCATGTAACTTATCTCCAACCCCGCCCTGATGTAGTCCTCTTACCATAACAGCTGTAATCTTGTATTTGAGTCTACTTTAAAGGCTTCTTTTCATGTGATTACTTCTTTATAGACCATATCTCCAACTAAAGTCCTACCCTGAGGGTTTGGGAGACTAGAACTTATACATACAAACATTGGGAGAGAATAATTCAACTCATGCTGCTGATATATGAGCTCATAGGCATTGGCAAATAATTCTTACAATTCATTTGTGTCTATACAGTTGATGTCAAAATCTGCATCCCCAAATAACCCAATATGGGGTGGGTGTGGAGAAACATCCTAGAAAGCTGCCAGGTTAGTGCTTGCCACAGGCTTGAATAAAGCAAGGCATATTTACTCTGCAAGTCTATAACAAGTATTTATAATTTCTCATACACTGATAGGTGTTGAGAGGTGCATGATCTCTGGATGCTAGAGTATTAGGCTATAACCAATTTTATACAAGATGTGAATAAGGGTTTGTGTGGCCTGCCAACCATTGTAGTCATAAATCTGTTGAGATTCCATAAGGGATGTTAGTTAGGAGAGATCCTAAGATATAGAATGCTTGGTGTGAAGCACAAGGACCAGCACAAGGATCCCGGTTCAAGCCCCTGGCTCCCCACCTGTGTGGGAATTGCTTCACAGGCAGTGAAGCAGGTCTGCAGGTGTCTATTTTTCTCTCCCCTTCTCTGTCTTCCCCTCCTCTCTCCATTTCTCTCTGTCCTATCCAACAACAATGATATCAATAACAATAATAATAATCACAACAATGATAAACAACAAGGGCAACAAAAAGGGAAAAAAAGCAAAAGCAAAAAAAAAAAAAAAAAAAGATATAGAATACTAATTAGAGGAGACTTGATGACCTTTCTACCCCTTATCAGTGGTGCAGCCCTTTTCAAACTTCACTGCTCTGTTCGTTCTCTTTAACAAAATGTTCTACTTTTTGCTGATATAAGAATATAAGCAATTTTGGGATTTCTTTGATGTTTCTTGTAACTAGCTAATAACAGACAAGAAACCCATGGTCTATGTTGTACCACACACAGTTCTCCATTAGGGTGTAGTTTGGTGTCAAGACACTCTGGGATTCCCAAAAGACCAGATCTGAGTCTTTGAATATTTATTTATTGTTCCTGTGTAGAAGACCTTGAGTAAATTGGGCAGATGAGGATGGAGAGAATCCACCTGACCAATCTAGGGAATCTTGAGAAGTGATAAAGTGATGACATTTAGTTTAGTCAAATGTGTAAGGGAAGTGGAAGCACTATATTACATATACATCTCTCTTTCTCTGTTTTCCCCTCCCTCTCTCACCAGAAATTGAACCTGGGACTTCAGAACCTCAGGCATGAAGGCCATTTATGTAAACTGCTGTGCTATCTCCCTGGCTTGCAACACAGGCATTTTGATCACACAGACTCATATCAAGCAATGCCTTTATTCTTGAAAATGCCCACAAATCTCTGTGCCAGGAGTTGTCTCCCCTGCATGACTTTCTCTCTCTGAAGGGACCCACATGCTCTCAGTAACCTCTGGAACCTGATGCCAAGGATCATGTACATTTGTGTTTGAAGAGATTCAGTGAATTTATATAAAAATTACACTAGTGCTTGAAGTGGTAAATTTCTTTTCTTAGGCATGTATGTTGATGATTTAGAAACTTCTTTGCATATATACTAACATTGAACAAATAAGTAAATAAAACTTTATAAAGTAAGAGTCAGGTGTCTGGTTGTCAGAGAAAAAATATGTACAAATAACTATGAGGGCTAGACTATACCCTTTATTACTTCATAGCTGGAAATAGTATGAAGTCATGTCTATCTGAATATCTATTGAGAGAGGTATAGAACTGAGTAGTTATCACAGTAAATATCTCTCTCAGTAAAATAAAATATTTTGTAAAAGTAAAAATACTTCCAACTGGTGCTATTCTCCCTGCCCTATAATCAATAGTCTCAGTTTAACTATGAAAATACACCAGAGAAACCCAAACTGGGGGACAGTCTAAAATAGATCAATACTCTTTAGAATTGTGAATCAGTGGAAAAATAAAGCTATTCTAAATTGTTTTCACAGACCAGAGGAGAATGAGAAGAAATAGGACAAAACTTTTTTTGTAGCATCCTGGGTTGGATTATAGCAGGGAGTAGGGAGAAGGGAGAGAAACTACAGAAATCTGAATAGAGATTCATTTAGCTAAAGTGCTGTTCTCAAGTTAAATTCCTGAGTTGGACAAACATCTCATCATTATGTAAGATGTTATCCTTCTCTTTAACATCTTGGGACCTTTCAAAAATTCATAATTAAGTAAAACTCATAAGTAAAGAAGAGATTGTTTTTTGAAGGACACTGAACAAATAGAATGTCCTTAACCTATATGCAAAGGAAAACCTCAATCAATTGCTCCATTCACTGTTCAGATCTTATTGTACTATAAAACTGTGTAAATTCTTTTTTTTTTTTTTCTATTGAGAGAGGAGGGGGAGATAGAGAGGGAGAGAGAAGGTCCTGAAGCAACTGACTCCCCCTTCAGGTGGGGACCAGGAGACTCCAACTGAGATCCTTGCACACTTCCTTGTCCTTTAACTGTTGGGCCACCAGCTGGCCCCCTGTGAACTCTTTATAATCCCAGTCAGTGTCTACATCTGTGTTAGGGTTTGTGTTTTTTATTTTTGTAATTATGCTTACTTTCTGAGAATGAGAGAGAAGGGCTGGGGCATCTTCTGGCATCTGCAATACCAGGCATCAAATACAGGGTCTCACAGTGTAGCTCTTGCTCTTGCACTCTACCCACAAAGCTCCATTCCCAACAGCAAGGGGATTCTAAGTCAGAGTCATGAATATTTGAAAATAGATTTAGTTATTTTTATGAGAAAATCAGAAAACCACTCGGCTCTTGCATATGTGCTCTTGGTCAAGCCTACAGCCTTAGGCATGCAAAGTCCTTTGTTCAAACACTTAGATCAATCATCTCTCTGGCCACAATTATATCAAAATTACATAAAAAACTCAAATTTTGAGCCTTTTGTAGGTCAAGTCCTACAGCTATTTCTTTTGTGTTTTTACACAAGTTCAGAGTTCAAATTTTTTATTCTGAGAATTATATCATTATATATGGTTTATTTATTTTACTAGGCAGTCTCAACTCTGGGAATAAGGAGTATATGTTCTCTTCCCTTGTTTTGTAGAATTTGCTTTGGCAAGCCACATGGGGGAATGTCTGACCCTAGTTTCTTTAGTCGTGTTATTTTGGCCCAGGGCTTTTGCTTTTTCTGAAGGAGGAGGAAATGGCAGACTCTGGAAGGAGAAGCATTGGGGCCAAGCAGGTTGTGGGTGGATGCATAAGAAATAAAAGACAAAGGCTGGGGGTAGGCAGTGTTGCATTTGGTAGAACATACATATTCCAGTGTGCAAGGATCACAGTTCAAGTTCCTTGCTTCTACCTGCAGCGAGTGGGTGAAACTACATATAGCAGGCTTTCTTGCTCTTGTTCTCCCCCACCCCCTTTTTCCTTCTTCCCTCTCAATGTCTCAGTATCTAAAGTAAATGAATACTTAAAAAAAAAAAAGAAAACTGAAGAATTGAGATGGTAAAGTGAAATTGTCATGAAGTTGAGATCTTGGGATTTATTTCTGTGAATTTTATGGAGACATACACTACTTGCAGAAAGTAAACCGAACCAAAGTACACAACTCAAGGAGAGACGAGGCCACTGGGAATTCTGATCCACTCACAGCGACTGGTAGAGTTGCGGACACACATGTTGAGCATGGTATCTTTTCCTTGCCACCAGGAAAAGTCACAGTTCTGTTGTTTCCACACACAATCTGTGGTGTCAGGTTCTGGACAGGGTTGCCAGCATTCCATACAGGGAACAATCTAGAAGTGGGGGAGATGAAGGCTTCTGGTCACCCCCCCCCCCGTGCCCACCTTCAGCTCTGTAACACCAGTAAAATTCAAGGGGGGGGGTGTCTGAATCAGGCAGAGGCTGCAGAAAATAGTGGGGGTAGGGAGGCATAGGGTGGAGGGAATAGGAAATAAGCAGGGAGATAGTGAAGGTACCCCCAGGGAGGGAGAGGAAGATTGAGGAAGGAGGTGACAAAGTGACAGAGCAGGCATTCAAAAGCTGTGGCTTAATGATACCCAGGAGGCTACTTACTTGACAGCTGCATCCTATCTCGTAGATACCCCCTAACCCTATTCTCTGCTGTCCGCTGAGCTGGTACCAGTCATAGACAAAATGACATTTGGTGAAGTGCAGCTGGTGTCCCCTTATGTAGCCTGAGGGGAACAGAAGGTGTGGGCTGGGGACATTGGCACACCCTGTGTGACTGGCCCCCAGGAAAGGACATGCCAGGGTCCCCTGGGTGGTTGTTCCCAAAGTTTCTGGAATCTCTGAGGTTGGGACAGCAGAGTCAGCAGGTGATGAAGAACCCATCAGTAGATGGAGAAAGGAGACATCCTTGATCCTCTGGGGTCTTCTGAAGTATTAGGAGGTCCCTTTGGGTGCAGGGGACAGAAGTCAGGACAAGGGTCTGTACTTGGCCAGGGTTTCTCACCTGCTAGAAGTAAGTTCCATTGATAAGATCCCCGCCATTGATAACCACACTGGTTTTCTTCATGTGGTGTGAATATTTCTTTTTGTCTTAGGAGTTCTGTGGGACCCTTGAGTACCTGAGAGAGGAAAGAATGAGAGGCTAGAACCTCAGGCTTTCACAGATATTGCTGGCTTCCAAAAACTGTTCAGCTGCCTGTAGCAAAAGCAGATGGGACGGTGTATTGTGAAGAAAGGGGCTAATTCCCCAAGGGAGGATAGAGTTGGGTTTACCTTAGTGATGTTGAGTTGGAATCTACGTTTTGTTGGGGTCATATTTTCTTCTCCTGTTATTGAACCTATTAGGACTGACCCAAGGGGGAGCAAAAGTGTCAGGGAGCCATAAAACCATTGATTAACGATTTTCCCCACCCTAAGTCTCCTATAAACATTGTTCAGGATCAGGAGACCTATGGAGCTCATGCCTTCCTATTAAGTGAGTCCTGGCACTCCTTAGAGGCACTATGGACAGCACTGAGACAGTTGCATGGATGGTAGAGCAATGCTATAATATGTCTCTCTTTTCTATCATTCTTTACTGCCTTTTCCTATCTCTATCAAAAATAAAGAATGCAGATCATCCTAGGATGCTACTAACAGTATTGCATATGCATGAGTTCCTGGGTTTGTTTCCCAGCACCATACTGGAAAAAAAATAATAAAAGACCCTCCCCTAACCAGTATAGCTCTACATCCCTTGGTGAGACTTCCTCCATGTCTCTCTAGACTCACCAAAGTCTGACATGCAGAAAATTGTCTGAGGGTGTTGCTTCTTACAGATACAAGCATTGCCAGTTGTTGACAGAGCTAGAAGTAAAGGAAAGGCCAGCAGAAGTGAAGACTTCATGGTGGATCCTGGGGGAGACAAGGGAGGAATGAGAGCAGGAGCTTGTCCTAGCTCAGCTAGGACCTCCATCTCCCGAAGGCAGTCAGGCTGACTTCAGAGGACCCTTTATCTCCCTAAATATCTAGGGAACCTGAGAAAGATTGAGCCTGTGATCAGTTGCAATGGGAGCAGTTGATCCCTTCATTCCCATGATTTTGTGGACCAGATGCACCATGTCTTTTCCCTAATGTCTAAAAATGCCTTACTTCTGGAAGTCTGAGCAGAAGAAAATCAGTTTCAACAAAATACCTAGCACCATGGAGCTTAAATAGGCAGCTTCATTTACTTCTATCCCCTGAGGCATAGCCATCAAGGAAGTACAATCTGCTTACTAAGTGTACTGGTCACTGGATGCTTGTTTTCTCTCATCTGCATTTTCTTTTCATCCGTTGGGCTTATCAATTATTAACTGGTCAGGGAGGCTCTGAATATTTTGTCACTTGGGAAAGGATTCTGTAGGGTTAAAGAACCATCAATCCCATCTATTTCTGGAAAGTAGCATAGAACAGACAGCAGGGTACTATTATCTTAGGTATCTCAAATCCTAGTTCTTGACACCACACTAGTGAACACACTCAGTGACTAGAGAAACTTCATTTCAAACACTCTGGCCCTGTGATTTACCCTGCAGTCTCTTTTCACTGGTCCATTGACTTCTCTCACTAAATCCATATTTATCACTGACCTAATTACATATCCTTCTGCCCCCATG
The DNA here is from genome assembly GCF_950295315.1 of Erinaceus europaeus. NCBI lineage: Eukaryota > Metazoa > Chordata > Mammalia > Eulipotyphla > Erinaceidae > Erinaceus > Erinaceus europaeus. Next base: position 3,135 of record NW_026647280.1, on the reverse strand, counting down.
CTAATAAAACTGAATTGTTACTTAAGCCCCATTAGACACTCCAAAGTTCCCCTGCCTAGATATTTTTCAATATTTGAACAAACAGGTAGCCTTTTAATCATCACACTGACCCACTTATCTGAATTTACATATCTCCAGGACTGACACTCAAATTTGCCTCACTAATTTTTTAGATATGCTTAAAATCTGGTTGTCCAATAACCTAGCTTGACTCTCTAAATCCCAACCACTTATTCCACAGAACTGCTATCCCTGAGGACACAGAACTACGGTGCAAACTCTTACAGTTTGACTCATGGGACTTCATGGGAAGGAGGGATGTATTAGTAACTTTCTAAGCAAGCAGATACTCTCATGGGTTCAACACACATGATCTGGTGGATCAGATGTACAAAGTCAAAACTGATCTGAGTTGAGCTGAATTTTCAGACACCCTGTCTGCGTCAAGAATCACTGCTGACATGTAAAACTCCTATTGAAATTTGGGTTCAGGAAGATGGCGTGCCACATAAAACTGTCAGAATCTCCATCCATGAAACAGGAAAGGTGCATGATAGACATGACAAGGAAGGGATGAGGCATAGGTAGCATGTGTGGGAAGTTGGGCAGGAGGAGACTTTTGTCTATCTCAGGATTTATATTGGAGAAACAAGGCCCCTCAATATTTTTTTTTTAATTTTCTTATTTGTAAAAAGGAAACACTGACAAAAGCATAGAGTAAGAGGGGTATAACTACACACAATTCCCACTACCAGAACTCCGTATCCCATCCCTTCCCCTGATAGCTTTCCTATTCTTTTTTTTTTTAAGTTTTTATTTATAAAAAGGAAACACTGACAAGACCATAGGATAAGAGGAATACACTTCCACACAATTCCCACCACCAGAACTTTGTATTCCATTCCCTCCTCTAGTAGCTTTCCTATTCTTTAACCATCTGAAAGCATGGACCCAGGGACATTATGGGGTGCAGAAGGTGGAAGGTCTGGCTTCTGTAATTACTTCCTCGCTGAACATGGACATTGACAGGTCAATCCATACTCCCGATCTGTCTCTCTCTTTCCCTAGTGGGGCAGAGCTCTGGGGAAGCAGGGCTCCAGGACACATTAGTAGGGTCATCTGCCCAGGAAGGCCCAGTTGGCATCATGGTAGCATCTGAAACCTGGTGACTGAAAAAAGAATTAACATATAAAGCTGAAAAAATTGTTGACTAATCATGAACGTAAAGGCTGGAATAGTGCAGATGAAGATTTGGGGTTTCCGTTTTGGAGATGGCCTATCTTAGTTATATTCCAAAGGGCCCATGACTTTATTAGTTTTTTCTTGAGCTTGCCATCTGATATTCAGGTGGACCCAGGTTATTGTCTGGGGAGATTGTGTCATGGCTAGAAAAAGGGCTAGAAAGCTGGATCAGGGAAGAGAGTAGCTCCTAAATATGGGAAAGGTGTATAAATATTGTTCACTGTAAACCATATCCATTTGATCTGGGGCGCATATTCAGCTTAGGAGCCTATGTAACCTCTGTATCCCTATAGGTCCAAGTTCGCGTACTGTGGTCATGAATAGGAATGTTCCGAGTTGCACCAATTTCAGGGCCCATCTTCCTCAGGTGGTAGATATGTTATTCAACGTCCCTTCAGAGGATGGAACATTCTCTACCATTGTTGATCCACATTGAGGGCAAGGTCCTATGGAGGCCCCCAAAGGGGTCCATTGTGTTGTTCCTGATGGAGATGACCAGTGACAATGGAGAGAGGGATCTATTTGAGGTCTAGCCCCATCATGTCTATGTGGGCCCTTAATATTTCTGATTCAAACAAGGCCATGTTGAATTTGCATGAGTTAGCAGAGGGTCAGAAGCTATGACTGAGGTCTAGGAAATGGGAAGTAGGAAAACCCTTTTCAATCTTAGTGTTGTAATTTCAATGTGTTCTCATGTGTAGGTGGTGAGACTTGTCAGGACTGTAAATATCAGTGACAGAATGTAAGGAGGATATCCATAGAAATGCAGCAGAGGAAGGGGGTGGCCAGTGTTTCATCTGAAAATTTTATTAATATTACTTTAAAGTTGTCATAGGAGATTAATTTTATATTAATACAATGACTTCCCTATTAAATGATAGATAAGCCAACATTTTAGTTTGAAGTATTGAAATACAAGGGGGTTGGGTGGTGGCACAGCTGGTAGAAAGGACATGTTGCAGTGATCAAGAACCTGGTTTCAAGGTCCCAGTCCCCACAGGGAGGAAAGTTTCACTAGTGGTGAAACAGTGCTACAGGTGTTTCTCTTTCTATCTTCGCTGTCCTTGCTATCTCCCCTTCCCTATCAATTTTTCTCTGTCTCTATCCTGAATAAATTTAAAAAATAATTTACAATTAGAAGAATTTGGGAGAGGTAGCATATAATGTGTTTTGAAATATTTTTAGGCAGTTAAGTTTTGTGGTTTCTCCATTTATTCAACAATGATGACAATATTCAAACAGTATAAAAATTTAATTTTCTGGTATTACTATATAGTGGGACTTACATAAAGGGAATGAACAGTTATAGTAGTTCTGATATTTTTCATTAACAATATATTTATATTTCAATATAATTTTAAATGATCTGTTTACTTTTGTGAGTGATGTATATGTATATGAAGAGAGAGGAGGGGAGGGAGAGGGAGAGGATAGGAGAGAGAGAGAGTGAGCACTCTGGCCTATAGCAGTACTAGGGATTGAGCCTGGGCCTCTGAGATATCAGGCATGCAAATTTTATGCTACATGACTAAATTATCTCTGACCCTTAACAGAATTCTTTTTAATTTATTTATTAATGAGAAAGGTAGGAGAGAGAAAGAGCCAGACATTACTCTGGTACATGGCTGCCAGGGATTGAACTTAGGACCTCATGCTTGAGAGTCCAATGCTTTACCCACTGTGCCACCTCCTGGACCACTTTTTTTTTTTTTATGCCTCCAGGGTTATCGCTGGGGCTTGGTACCTGTACTATGAATCCGCTGCTCCTGGTGGCCATTTTTTCCATTGTTGTTGCTATAATTGCTGTTATTGTTGTTGTTGTTATTGCTGTTATTACTGTTGTTATTGGATAGAACAGACAGAAATTGAGAGAGGAGAGGAAGACAGAGGGGG